>NW_016909636.1:0-7217 GCF_001483705.2 Eufriesea mexicana
AAACGTGTTTGTTCTCAGAATTTTAATTTGTAAATTATATAAAAATTATTATCATAATTTATAGTCTCTCTAACCATATAATAACAACTTAATCATTTATATAATAAGAATAAGAAAAATTTATATTTCAATGTATAACAAAATTTTGAAAGACATACATAAATCATAAAATAAGAAATATAACACACGTGTTTCATGTAGAATATTAAATTTTTCAGAATTCCTACAATACCAGAGAAAATAGTTTCGATATTATAAGCTGTTACTATACTATTATTTTGTAAATTATATAAAAATTATTATCATAATTTATAGTCTCTCTAACCATATAATAACAATTTAATCATTTATATAATAAGAATAAGAAAAATTTATATTTCAATGAATAACAAATAACAAATAACAATAACAACATTTTGAAAGAGATATATAAATTATAAAATAAGAAATATATCACACGTGTTTCACGTAGAATAATAAATTTTTCAGAATTCCTGCAATACCATAGAAATAGTTTCGACAGTATAGGTTGTTACTGTCACATTATGGCATAACGTCCTTTCTATTTATCAACGTTAAACACACTGTCATTAGCGGCTTATTTAAACGACCAACTCGCTATATACTATACACGCATAAACGACCACCGTGGTAGTTTCATTGGGTGAAAGTGGTTTTCAATAAACGATTCTTTAATTCCATCAAGTATACAACGTAACTTTCCTCGTGTGTAACGTCTGTACACCTGTGTATTACAAGCAGTTCTTGTCCCAATTAATAAAAATATTCGTGTCGTATATTTTATTGTTATTTATATATATATATAAAAGACTGTAATTTGTAATTTTTTGAATTTATGTTATATTTTTATTTTTATCGTTTCCTATCTATAGAATTGTAAAGTATAGTGTATTAATGGTTCCTTTATAATATTTATATTAACAGATTTTAATTTGGCATACGAATTAAAAGATTTTTGCTTGATATGTGAGATTATTTATATGCAGGAATATTTCAATGCTTCGCATAATTAATTATGATGCGATTATAATTTATATTACAATTTTTATTTTTCTGGAGGACATGAATCATGAGTTATGCTTTCAGCACATATGTACATTTATACATTTTTAATTTGTGTTTTGTAGATATTGTTTGTTTCTTGTTTTATTTTTGTTTTATATGTTTAATATGGAGAATATACTTATATACAAGAATATTTAGATATAAATAATTAAAAATTGTGGGAAATGTATATGTACACATTTGCTAAATAGTTATTTAATACTTGAGTAGTATTTGTTACTGAAAACAGTTATTATTATTATTGAAAGTTATTTATTATTATATATCATTACTGTTATAGATTATTATTTGTTATTGAAAATGTGTAAAAATTGGAAAATTTTAGATACATATAAAGTTGTTATATACTGGATCCATATTTTTGAATATAATTATTTATTTCAAAACTAATTTATTAATTTGTTATTTAATTTTGAATGCTAATAGAAACTGATGATTTCTTGTCATGTAACGTCAAATGTTTATATTATTATTTTGTCATATACTTTATATTATGTTATATTATATTATACTTTATTATATTGTATTATTACTACACTATGTTGTGATATATTATTATATTTTATATTATTACTAAAATGTTTATATTAATATTAACATGTCTGCTTTTATTTATATATTTTTATATTATTGTAAATGTAGTATATATTACATTTTACAAATATAATTATGTATTAATACTATGATATATTATGTATATTTATATTCGTTCACATATGTTTATATTTATAGTACTATTATCATTGTAAATTATTATTAATTAATTATATATTAATTAATCGATTTTATTATTACGATTATTACTACACTTACTGATTATTACTAATCATTACTAATTTTTCCCCAAATAATCAACTCTTCAATTTATTATAATTATTTATTTAAAAACCGAAAGAAAATAGAGTAGCAAATTAAAACAATATTTATTAGGACTAATTAAAATTTTTAAAAAGTTATAACGAAGTCATTCTATTCAAATGACTTCGGAATGGAGAAATCAGAATTTTTAACTTACCATAAATAAACTATAAATTTAATGCAATGTAGGCAATTACTATACTATATACTGTGGTGAGAAAACAAGTTGCATTATAATAGTAATTTAGTAGAATATATTTATTGATATACACAATAAACTCATTAAATTAAAACAAATCATTTAATTAAAAATACTCCATTAATTTATTAAATACGTATGTCAAACAAAAAGAATCTCCAACTACAGGTAAGCCTTAATTACTATAGAAGCAAAACATAATGAATGGCAAAAGAGCTAATATATTAACAGAAAGGTAAAAAAGTAAGGAAAAAGGTAAGAAATAAAAAGATAAAAATGGAAGCATGTGATAGAATGGTTTCAATGTGATGAAACTTCAGCAATTGACCATGATGTTAGTGTTATGTGTGTCTCGAATGACTTGGAACATGAATATAATGACGATGACGACATATCTCAACGTGTAAGACTTCGGAAATGAGGTTGGGATGGTATGTGGCACAGAAATAATGTAACTTTACTCAATTGAATCTAGCTCTGTGATTTAGTACCTAAGAAATTTCGAGATCTATGAACTTTTAACGAAATTATATTTTATTTCTATGCAGGAAATCTTTTTTTCTTTATAATACTAATTTCACAATGACATGAATTTTACTTCTGACTATTAGAATGCGTTATTTCTAAAAAATTCAAGAAAAAAGAAAATCAAAAAGATTAAGAACAGGAAGGAAAAAAGATATTATTTTTGCAATAAAAGAATTTTTCAAAATTGTCTCATTCATTTTGAAAAGAATTTAAGAAGAATTTCAAAGAAATTTCAAGATCTATGAATTTTTAATAAAATTACATTTTATTTTTATTCAGAAAATCTTTTCTTTTTTTTTTAATACTAATTTTCCAATGTCGTGAATTTTATTTCTGACTATTAGAATGCGTTATTTCTCAGAAATTGAAGAAAAAAGAAAATTAAAAACATTAAGAACTGGGAGGAAAAAGATACTACTCTTGCAATAATAAAAGAATTCCTCAAAATTATCTCATTCATCTAGAAAGGAATTTCAAAGGTAAACTTGAATGTTTGTGGGACAATGAATGGAAAAACTAGAGCAACATAAAAATTAGAGTAGGTATTTTCAAGGTGAACCAGTATATAGTTGATGCAAACCTTGATAGAAAACGATAAGTAGTGTAAAATGGGTTTAAGATAAGTTATGCAAAGCTAACACTGATATCTGCTCTCTCAATCAAGCATACCAATCAGCAATGAATGTAAATGTCAAGTAACTACGAAGTTGTAATTTAATCTTTTATATCTCTATGAGACTTGGAAATTACATGTGTCTGCCCTCATGTTTCTCAAAATTTATACCATCTTTTTACTCTCGTTTTATTGTGTTTTATCAATGAGAATCGTAATACTAATGTCGAATAATAATTTTGTGTTAATTCTTAGATACAATATCTTGAATTAAAATAAAAAGATAAAAATATAGATAAAGAAAATAATTAGCTGTTTCTAATCTTCTCCTTTTATGAGTAAACAGAGTTCTGGTTTTGGGGAATTTAAATATCATAAATGTGAGTATATTATGAGTATATACCATTCCAAGGTATAATAATGAGGTAACTTTAAATGAAAATATTATAATCTTAGTTATCATTGCTATAGTATATAAAAGCAATGTATAATAATATTATATTAATAATTTGATAAAGGTTATTAATTGGAATTAATTATTTAACAAAGTCACAAAATTATATTAATATTATAATATGTAGAATATTATGTACATTATATTATAAAAATATATTATATTATTAACATAATTTTGTGATTTTGTTAAATATTATAATTAATTTTAATTAATAACTTTTGTGAAATTGTTAATGTTTATTAAATTATATGTGTAATTTACAAATTATGTAATAATGATATAATATAATATATAATAATATAGGAATATATTAAATTTTTTCCCTAGCTTAATTAATTTTTAAATAAATTAACTTAGATTGAAATGAATTTCAGCTAAATTTTAAAGAGTTCATTTATGCCTTTAAATTAAAATTAAATTTTATCCCTAGTTTAGTTAATTTTTAAATAAATTAACTTAAATTGAATTGATAATATTAAATAACATTTAACTAAATTAATATTAAATTCATTATCACACTGCATTTAAATTTTTCTTTGCAAAGTTCTATACTGAAATTCGCAACACTCATGCTGAAATTTATTTGCTCACGATATATTTATACCAAATCATCGTCGTTAATAATTATGTACTCGTGAACAGTCGATGGTATGTGAATACTTGTGGATGTATACATGAAAAAGAAAATTCAAAAAGACTTAATCCACGTTCATTAATCACTATTAAGACCACCTCTGGACTGAAAAAGAAACGGTAGAGGAAGTAGACAAATTTGTTCCGCATGAGTTACGCGATGTAGAGAAGATTAGGCGAATGGAAATAGCTACCTAGTTGCTTCCAAGAAATAAACAAGATTCGTCTTTAAATCGTACATTGTGAGACGTTGGTCTCGTGTAGGATGCAGCACTTGAAGTCACCATTTCCATGAATCACATTATTAAAATTATTCGATGTTCAAGTAATTTTTAAATAAATCAACTTAAATTGAATTGAATTAAATTTGAGCTAAATTTTAAAATATTTATTTATGCTATTACATTAAAATTAAATTTTTTCCATAATTTAATTAATTTTTAAATAAATTAAGATTGAATTGAATTAAATTTGAGCTAAATTTTAAAAAGTTTATTTATGCTTTTAAATTAAAATTAAACTGCTTTTAATAATTTAATTAATTTTTAAATAAATTAACTTAGATTGAATTGAATTAAATTTGAGCTAAATTTTAAAAAGTTTATTTATACTTTTGAATTAAAATTAAATTTTTTCCCTAGCTTAATTAATTTTTAAATAAATTAACTTAGATTGAAATGAATTTCAGCTAAATTTTAAAGAGTTCATTTATGCCTTTAAATTAAAATTAAATTTTATCCCTAGTTTAGTTAATTTTTAAATAAATTAACTTAAATTGAATTGAATTAAATTTCAGCTAAATTGTAAAAAGTTTATTTATGTTTTCAAATTAAAATTAAATTTTTTCCTTAATTTAATTAATTTTTAAATAAATTAACTTAAATTTAATTAAATTAAATTTCAGCTAAATTTTAAACAGATTATTTATGCTTTTAAATTAAATTTTCTTCATAGATGATGGGATGTTTGACATTTAAGGCAGCGACATTTAATTTTTGTTGCGTTAATCTTCTTAACCTTTTGCGCTATAATCAGAAGATTAGCTCGTTATGAATTTCCGACACTAATCAGCAGAAAGACGAATCAACGGTAGTTATGCAACTGAAGTTTTACTCAACGTCTATCGAAGTACACAAAATTTATACGAATCCCTGGAGAACGTATAATTTTGTTGTAAACGAGATAGATAGACAGTGGCTAGAAACAAATGCTTTTCTAAAGCATAATTCCTTGTAATTAAATCACAGTGCAAATGTTTAATACCAAAGTCGAAATCGAATATTAAATTCCAAATGGAGTTCCATTCTTTCACCACTATTTTGGTCTAATTATCATTTAATAATTATTTAGTTATTATTAAATTATTTAATAATTATTTAGTAAATCTTTTATATCTCTATGAGACTTGGAAATTACATGTGTCTGCCCTCATGTTTCTCAAAATTTATACCATCTTTTTACTCTCGTTTTATTGTGTTTTATCAATGAGAATCGTAATACTAATGTCGAATAATAATTTTGTGTTAATTCTTAGATACAATATCTTGAATTAAAATAAAAAGATAAAAATATAGATAAAGAAAATAATTAGCTGTTTCTAATCTTCTCCTTTTATGAGTAAACAGAGTTCTGGTTTTGGGGAATTTAAATATCATAAATGTGAGTATATTATGAGTATATACCATTCCAAGGTATAATAATGAGGTAACTTTAAATGAAAATATTATAATCTTAGTTATCATTGCTATAGTATATAAAAGCAATGTATAATAATATTATATTAATAATTTGATAAAGGTTATTAATTGGAATTAATTATTTAACAAAGTCACAAAATTATATTAATATTATAATATGTAGAATATTATGTACATTATATTATAAAAATATATTATATTATTAACATAATTTTGTGATTTTGTTAAATATTATAATTAATTTTAATTAATAACTTTTGTGAAATTGTTAATGTTTATTAAATTATATGTGTAATTTACAAATTATGTAATAATGATATAATATAATATATAATAATATAGGAATATTTGTTGATGTATAAGAAACATTAAATATATTTTTGTAATGTACATATAAAACAAAAATTCAACACGTTTCCATATATTTTATAATTTAATATTAAATTATATAATTAAATGTTATTTAACATTAAATATTTAATGTAATATTAAATAACATTTAACTAAATTAATATTAAATTCATTATCACACTGCATTTAAATTTTTCTTTGCAAAGTTCTATACTGAAATTCGCAACACTCATGCTGAAATTTATTTGCTCACGATATATTTATACCAAATCATCGTCGTTAATAATTATGTACTCGTGAACAGTCGATGGTATGTGAATACTTGTGGATGTATACATGAAAAAGAAAATTCAAAAAGACTTAATCCACGTTCATTAATCACTATTAAGACCACCTCTGGATTGAAAAAGAAACGGTAGAGGAAGTAGACAAATTTGTTCCGCATGAGTTACGCGATGTAGAGAAGATTAGGCGAATGGAAATAGCTACCTAGTTGCTTCCAAGAAATAAACAAGATTCGTCTTTAAATCGTACATTGTGAGACGTTGGTCTCGTGTAGGATGCAGCACTTGAAGTCACCATTTCCATGAATCACATTATTAAAATTATTCGATGTTCAAGTAATTTTTAAATAAATCAACTTAAATTGAATTGAATTAAATTTGAGCTAAATTTTAAAATATTTATTTATGCTATTACATTAAAATTAAATTTTTTCCATAATTTAATTAATTTTTAAATAAATTAAGATTGAATTGAATTAAATTTGAGCTAAATTTTAAAAAGTTTATTTAT
>NW_016909636.1:7473-92237 GCF_001483705.2 Eufriesea mexicana
ATTATTAAATTATTTAATTATTATTTAAGTATAAATTGAAGTATAAATAAATCTAGTATAAAGTTATAAATAAATAAATTTATAAATAAAAGCTCTGAATCTAATATAAAGTTATCAACTTAGACTAAAATATAAATTTATAAATCTAGTATAAAGTCATAAACAAATGAAATTATAAATAAAAGTTGCGAATCTAATATAAAGTTACCAGCTTTCCCTGAAGTATAAATTTATAAATCTAGTACAAAGTTATAAATCCATATCTATGGATTCCACTTATGCAAGTATAAATGGTTCTCAAATTAAGACTATACAAAAATAGTATTCGAAAAATTTCTAAAGAATTGACGATTCCAATTGAATATGTGCTCGAAGCATGATTTTATCTTTCTAAACACCTACACAATGTCTTAATAGCATAAATTGTTTCGAAACGAAGTAGTTGAAGTATGGTGAAAGTTTTACTAGAAAGAACGATATCTCATACACTGATATTAGATTATCCGATAATAAATTGTAATCCTGAGATGTACGTTTAATGTAGTTTAACTTCGCATGAAACGAATTTATTTAATGGCAATAATGATACCTATAATATATCAAACTCATGCGAAATTTATTTGAAATGATTTAAAAATAATTATTTTAAATAACGTTAATTATTATTTCACGAGTAATATACCCCAATTCACGTTACATTCTTTATTTAGTCAATTAAACAATAAATTTTCCAATTTTTGAAAAAAATTAATGTAAAATACAATATTTTATAATTTAGCATAATATTGTGTAATTTACTATAATATGTGAATATTTACAATACAATAGTAAACAGGAATATTAAAATAGATATTTTTAATTTAATAGATACATATTTGTATATTAAGAAAAATACCTATTTTCGTTAAAATCAAATAGCAAATGATAAAATGAAAAAACAAAAATATGGCAAATAAAAAGATAATATATAAATTATTCTATTTATACTAATTCAAAAATAGATTCATTTTTGAAAAATTAAAAATTAAAAAGTGATTTTAAAACCCCTAAAAATGCTCATGTCTGTAATTTATGTAACTTTCCTAATGAAGTATTAGTTATATGACTGTCCAACTCTCAGCCATAATTCAGGAATCGTTCAATATATTAAACGATGTAATCGAAATGCTGTCAAAAACGAGTTGGTGAATGTACATTAATTTGTCAGAAGAAAGTTCGCTCTATGACTAACTGAATCACACGGTGTCTACGATAGTGCACTTAACCTCTTAACCGAGGAGTTTCCTCAGTACCGTTGCTAGCAGAGGGGGCACCTGGGGCCCCAGACTTAACCCTTTTCTAGTGTGTAATTTTATGTGACTATGATGCGAAACAAAATAGCATACCTTGGTTTCCAAAAGTAGGTTTTGAAAACCTACTTTCCAATGTTTCAGAAAATCTTGAATAGCTTCAAAGCCAAAAAGAAAAAAAAAAAAGAAATAATTTGTATAATAGTTTAACTTATAAATATAGAATTTATAATTTCCCATAAAACAAAAATAGAAGAGTAAATCTTACGACATATAAGTTTCGAAATAATAAACGTATAAAATATCTACAACTTTTTATTTTAACATTGTTCAATTAGAAATTAATTATTGATATCACTAGGAGTTTAAAAGAGTAAAAATTTCTTAATTATATTTGAAAAAGGGATAACGAGATCCGTCAGGTCTAGTTGCTCCGTGCCCCGTAATCTTTTGGGACGGCCCTGAGTTGTTGGCTTACCGACAGCGCACTCTGCAGAGATGCTGCGAAAAACTCGTGAAGACAAGTTAACTCGTCGTGTCCACGGTGAATATGACATGCCATAACCTGCACCTTACCCGATTATTAAACAGTAGGAAACTCAAAGATGGATATTCTTCGATAAATAAGCAAGCGGTTTACCACACGTTCCTTGCTAGATCGATTTTCGATGACTTTTCCTACACACCACGTGACATTATAAAGACTAATGGTTTCACTCGTTACATCGACAGGGTGGTCTACGCAGGTTGCACAATTTGTGACTTTCAAATTTATCAGAAAAATTGTGCAAAAATTTTGTTACATAGTCAATGTTTCTATGAACATAATTTATTCCGTGTTGTATACTTAACCCGTGTTAAATGAAACTTTAAACTAACACTTCTCTTCTAACACAGGACATTACATAACCTAAAATTCTGACTTTTTAAAATTTCGTGGGTTTGTTGGAGATCTCAAGGGGTATATAAATACCTACATGTCTGAATTGTAGTCGACAAAAATTTTAATAATTTTTAATATGTTTTCTTCCATCATTAAATCGTAGATTATTTGACTACTGCGTTTTTCCAATTTTTGAACTATTTTAGGGAAAAATTGCGTTGCACGAAGATTTCCTCAATTTCAAAACTATTTTAACCCTTTCACGAGTAAGATCGTACATGTAGAGTTGAAAATTTGTGAAGACAATATTGTATAAACAATATGACACACGTAGTAAAAAGAAAACTTCAAAATTATATCAATAAAATTAGAAAATAATTTAACGATGTATACGACATTTACGATACACGTTTATTGGAGTTATGAGCCGTGGTGGCGCTAGTGAGTTAAACGGAAACTCTTCCCAGGACTGCCGGAACGCTTACTCGTGAAAGGGTTGAAGTGAAACCGTGTTGTACGAGGATTTCACCGATTTTCGAACCCTATTAAAACGAATCTGTGTTCTAGTAGTACGTATGTACTAGTAGTGCTGCATATGGTATATCTGTATATTAATTATATATATAGATATAGTGCAAATATGACACACGTAGTATGAGAAAAACTCCTAAATTATATCAATGAAATTAGAAAATAATTCAACGATGTATACGACATTTATGATACACGTTTATTGGAGTTATGAGCCGTGGTATTAAAAAAGCGAATCTGTGTTTTAGCAGTACCTATTACACTAGTACCTTGTACTAGTAGTGTTGTACAGGGTATATCTGTATATTAATTATGTATATAGAAAGTGCAAACATAAATTACGAATTTTTTGCGCACTAAAGCTGTGAATATCAGATTATTATAAATCGAAATTTCTTGATAAATAACCTAATTGTACAGCGATAAATAGATTAAAGAGCGTTAAAAGAGCCATAAGAGTTGAAAAATGCGAATACATGGGAATATAACATCTAAGCCTTACAGCGTTATGGGTAAAGGATCTTAATAACTTAAGGCTGTAACTGTGCGAATTAGAAGCGTATGATCTTAATGATCATCAATTACGACCGTGAGAACTTTCATTGGCTTTCTAAATTCTTTCATCCGTGTATTTTCTTGAAATACTCGTTCGATCTGCACCGAAAAGAACAAATTTCATCTGCATTCATGATTAGTTATACTCAAACGTGAGTGTCTTAAGAAACATTAAAATTTCATTATTCTAAGATTATTTTGTCTGCATTATTTGTGAAATATTCTGATTTCGAATTAATATGGGTATTTTATAAAGCATCTTACCTGCAAAATGAAATAAATTATATAATATTGATTTTGGTTAATTTGTTATTTCATTTTAAATGATAATGGAAACTGATGATTTCTTGTCAAGTAACATCAAATATTTATATTATTATTTTGTTATATACTTTATATTATACTATATTATATTATACTACATTATATTGTATTATTATTACACTATATTATTATATTATTATATTTTATATTGTTACTAAAATGTTTATATTAATATTAACATGTTTGCTTTTATTTATATATATTTATATTATTGTAAATGTAGTATATATTACATTTTACAATTATAATTATGTATTAATACTATGATATATTATGTATATTTATATTTGTTCACATATGTTTATATTTATAATACTATTATTATTGTAAATTGTTATTAATTAATTATATATTAATTAATCGATTTTATTATTACAATTATTACGATTATTATCATACTTTCTGATTATTACTATACTTATCCCAAATGTTATTTGAGAAACAAATTTTTAATTAACAAATAAACCTTATTTTTCCATAAATAATCAATTCTTCAATTTATTATTTGATTAACCAAATAAAGAACATAACACCGATTAGTATACATCGCGTATGACAAAATAATTAACACTGTCTGAATTAATTATTTTTGAATTATTATTCCACATAAATTTCGTTCAGATCTGCTCTAAATGATAATATTAAATGATAATTCTTATAGTAATAATGTAAAGTAACTATCTAATGACATTCTCAGACGTCATTCTCGGGTATCGTAAGTACTATCAACATCATCATAAATATGGATTGAGTAAAGCTCTAAAATGAAATTTAAGCTGCTATAAATCTCGTGGAGTATTAAAATTTTTAAACGACCAATTACATTTCGATAGGTTATAAACATTTAATAGATCGATCATCTGTATAACAGATGTCACTAATAATCAATCAAGTGTAACTGACGTGACAGAAATCGATATTCGAATTAAAAATCTAATTTTATTTGCTATCATGGAGTTTGAGACAACAGTGTCTCAAACTGTACTGTATAGTGATCAGTGGAAAAAAGACCCTAGGAATGACAAAAGGTTAGGAAGGGTACTATATAAAATCCCTAGATGTATGACTAGTTTTTGATGATTTTCCTAATAAAAAGGTGCTATAAAACATAAAAAACAACTATACAAAGTAATAAAATGATAATAAAGTGTTATAAAACATAAAAAATAACTATATATGAAATAATACAAAAATAAAAAATGCCCATAAATTATAGGTTAGGTTACAATTTTAAGCATTATATGTATATTAGAAATTATTAATTTATTTTTTATTATACGATATTCCACTTGAACATAATTCCAACTTCAACATAATATTCAAATTAAATTTCAGCTGTTACAAGAAATGAATATTTGGAAGAAAATATTATACATTAAAAATTTATTAAATTTTACAAAATACTGTGGAATATATATTTGAAGAAAATGTACTATATCTTTATTGTACTATATCTATACATGTCAAAATTAATGCCAAACGAAAACAAAATAGTAGTAAATATTATATAATATGTACCTACAAGGACCCATCGTAGATCAAGTGATTAACTATACTTTCTGAATTTTTCGAAATTTTAATACCAAGTCTAAAAATTACAAAATTTATTAAAAAATTTTAAAAATGTTCAATATTTTATATTTAATATGTTTAATTGATTTAGCAAATAAGTGACCAAAGTAAATAACTCCACTTTTTAAATTTTTCAACATTTTAGTACCTCGATTAAGATTTAATTTATAATATTTCCTTCTTGTTTTTTCTTTTTTTTTTATAATTTCCTTTATTCACGCATAAGTTTCACTAATACGAGCTGTTTACATGATTTATATTTATCTTTCAGTCACGTGATCATTCATTCATTCCTTTCACTCATACCAATAATATTAGAAATAACTTTTCAGAAATAATATTAGAAATTTTTAGACAATTTTTGGAAAATTTTAGAAATAAAATTAGAAGTAATATTAGAAATAATTTTTTGATTCGTCGAGTCAATCGATTTGAGAAATAAATGACTCACACAAACAAAAGTAAATAACTCCATTTTCTAAAAATTTTTCAAGATTTTAATATCAAAGTACTCCATTAATGCTCAACTATAATAATACCATAACTACTAATAATATTACGAATAAATTTCAACTTTTTGATTTATCAAATTAACCAATTTGGAAAATAAACAACCCACACAAACTAAAGAAAATAACTCCATTTTCTAAATTTTTAAAAAATTTTAACACCAAACTACTCGATTAATCCTCAACCCTTTATTTTATTTTAATTACTTAAAATAACTCTCTTCTCAACGTTTAAATATTTCAAACAAATTACTACTATTCATTCCATGGAGTTAAACAACTTGGCAAATAAACAATTCACATACATATGTATGGTATTAGTGGAATCACGCAATGTTCCAGGACCGGCATACAATGTACCAAAAACGTGCATTGATTCGATGATTATGTTTTTGTTTTCACGATCGTTATTATGTGGATGTAGCAATGCAAAATAAATAAATTCATATGATTCTTGTATGACTTCGAAGTAGGATGAAAAGCAGTAGAAACTGTTTGAAACACCGATCACGTATTTGATAAAGATGCAGCTATTGAATGCATAATGCAACATTGGTCAACTTTCAGCAACAGAAATTCTTTCATAACATGAATTATACTGTAAGACGCTTTTAAGAAATTAATAATTAATCCTGGGATCTCAGATCCTCGTGATAACACGACGAAACGTTTATCTCGTTGATATCTCGTTGGAAAAATTATCTGCATCTTTCTTTCGATCGAGTATGTTTCTTTTAAACAAAATTAATTTCCTAATTCGAGTAAACATAATTAAAAATTTATATTTATTTCAGGACAATCTATTATGTCATTTTACTGAATTTTGTCGTCGATTTTAAATGAAATTAAGAAATTTTGAACAATTATGTGTAAAAATTTCTATTTATCTTTAGGTAACCCTGATATGTTATTTTGCTGGATTTGTATTCTATTTGTAAATTAATTGGTTGAGGAATACTGAATGATCGTATATTACTGTGTCATCGTGTATCGTTGCTGATTACCATAAAGGAAATTTATGTCCCCATGAAATGCAACTGAACCATGATATCTATATTGGATCTCTTGTGTAAGATAAGATACGTAGAGATTTATAAGATGATTCACAATTGCTAATTTCGTCGACTAAATTTATATTTGTTTACCTGTTACATGCTTTACCATTATTTTTGAAAAAGAAAAAGAAAAAGAATTATCATGAAATTATTGCCATTTAATTTTAAATGTATCATAATTGATAGAATTAGTATAATTTTATTTTATATAAGGTTGTTTTATAATTAGTCACTAATTATGTATTATCCAAAAGTGTCAAAGTATTATTCAAAATAAATCATTAAGAATATTAAGAATATAAGGATGATATAGTAATATTAGATACATTATTTTATAATAACGAATGAAATAGGAATAAAGTTAAAATTGAATAATTTAAAGTAAAAAGAATTAAATATTGAAAGAAAATATTTTTAAATTAAATTATTTTTGAAATTATTTAACTTTCTTTACCTTGAAATTTCTTCTGAAATATTAATCTTCAATTTGAGCTTGATATATAAGTTCAATATTCAACTCATTATTTTATTTGCTTGTTTAAGTCAATAATTAGATATTAAAAGAAAATATTTTAAATTAAATTATTTTTGAAATTATTTAACTTTCTTTACCTTGAAATTTCTTTTGAAATATTAATCTTCAATTTTAGCTTGATATATAAGTTCAATATTCAACTCGTTATTTTATTTGCTTGTTTAAGTCAATAATTAGATATTAAAAGAAAATATTTTAAATTAAATTATTTTTGAAATTATTTAACTTTCTTTACCTTGAAATTTCTTTTGAAATATTAATCTTCATTTCAGCTTCATATCTAAGTTAAATATTCAACTCATTATTTTATTTGATTGTTTAAATCATTGCTCAATGTTAACTTAAAAAACTTATAAGATAATTTAAAAAATTAAGTAATTATGTCAATTATATCAATTAAATAATTAAATAAAATAACGAGTTAAATATTGAAGTTAGGTATGAAGTTAAACTTCAAAATGAAAAATTGATTATAATTTTCGACACAGTAATAAAGAATACTATTGTCATTAAACAAATAAATTTTATTATGCAGCAAACAAGCAATATTATTTCGATTTAAAAAATATCGAAGAAACTATATAAAATTTAAATTAATGCAGTTAAGATAAATTATCTTCGTGTGTAAGCAATCAACTCGTGGACTAATTAGTAAACATAGTTAATTGATCGTTGTTATTATCTTACAAGCAGGATGAAGAGATTTTCTTAATATTGAAATTAGCTCATTTGTTCTGAAATTAATAAATATTATATAGCTTGTTGCCCATTATTAATTTAAAGGAACCCACTATTGAATGAAATTAACTTCCTATTGAATTAACCAATTAATTTCGTGCTCCAATTAAATCATTTAAATTTCCATTCTCACCTTTCCCTATTTTATATTTATCCTGCTACAACTATTTTACACGCAAGATTTGTGCGCATACAAATGTTGATTGTGTACGTACGATGAATACGACACACAGTTTTACGTAAGTTTCTTCTTGGAGAAGAAAGTTGAAAGAATTATCAGGGAAAAGAACCGAAATAGTGAAATGAAACAAAACTGGTATAGCAACTTTAGAAGATAAACATAATAATTCCACAAATCATAGGAAAATTTATTTATTTTATCCTATAAATAATTTCTAAATAATTATTTCCATAAGAAATTCAAATGAATTTTTTGTTTACAGCTATTAATGAATGATATTTCGAAAATAAGACGAGAATAAGAGTTCATTTCACTTGACACCCCTTGACTCCATTTTTAAGCACTATACTTTCCATATTGCACCACAATTTTTGAATATTATAAATAAACAGAATAATTAGAATAATTAAATATTTAAAACAGTACAAAGAAAAATAAATAATTTTGAATCATTGCTTCCACAAGCAAAATAATTCAAATCAATTATTTGTTTAGGATCATTTCACATGACACCCCTTTGTCACCATTTTTTAAACACTATACTTTCCATGTTGCACCGCAATTTTTAAATATTATAAATAAACCGAATAATTAGAATAATTAAATATTAAATAAAGTATAAATAAAGATAAATAATTTTGAATCATTGTTTCCACAAGCAAAATAATTAAAACCAATTGTTTGTTTATGATCATTAATGTTTATGGTCATTTCACGTGACACCCTATTATCTCCATATTTTAAACACTATATTTCCCATGTTGCACCACAATTTTTAAATATTTGAAATAAACAGAATAATTAGAATAATTAAATATTAAATAAAGATAAATAATTTTGAATCATTTTCCCACAAGCAAAATAATTTAAATCAATTATTTATTTATGAACATTAATGTTTATAGTCATTTCACATGACACCCCTTTATCTCCATTTTTTAAGCACTATATTTTCCATGTTGCACCACAATTTTTAAATATTATAAATAAACAGAATAATTAGAATAATTAAATATAAAATAAAGTACAAATAAAAATAAATAATTTTCAAGAAAAAGATATATTAGAAATAAATAGAATAATTAGAATAAGTGAATATTAAAGATGGTACAAATAAAAATAAATAATTTTCAATCATTTCTTCAAATCAATTATTTATTTATGATCATTAATGTTTACGGTCATTTCATACGACACCCCTTTGTCTCCATCTTTTTAAACGCCATATTTTCCCTATTACACCATCATTTTTAAATACCAAAGATAAATAAAATAATTAAAACGAATAAATAAAGTAATCGAATATTAAATAAAATATATATAAGAATGAATAATTTAAATTCATTTTTTCCACATGCAAAATAATTCTAATCTTCAACTTTTCAATCTGTGGGTTCAACGACCTTCCTCTTTGATACTCCTAACTATAATTACAGCTTGTAAAACATTAAAAGAACAATCGTATGGAAGAAAATATCAGATCCAACGCGAAAAGTGAAAGCTTATTAAACGCACGAACAAATCTATATTCGCGTTTACTTTATGAAAGATGTTCCACGTGGGTTACTATTGATATTCAGGATAATCCCAACGAATTTCCTTACGCGACAGACACCAGATTCCTTTTCACTTTTTAATCGCTCTCGAAGGAATGGCTCGACAAGCACGCCTGGTTTTCCATCTTGTCAGACGTCACTGGTACCTTGCTGTACAAAAGCAAATTGCTCGCGAGTTAGCCAGAGACCACTTCATTCCTAAATTTCTCTTTAGCATCAACTTTGCATTTGCCACGTGTGATTTTTAAATGGCGTATCAACTTTCCAATAAATTATGAATAATTGCCTGGATATTAAGTATATTGCCTGAAAGGCACACAAGAAAATATGGGAAAAAGAGATGTACGTAAATGGTAAGCAGGTTTGCCGCAATTTATTTAAGTATTCGAATATTTCTTGGCAGTTTGAATTCCTTGATATTCAACTCCAAGTTAATTGGAAAATTAATATTCCAAGAAACGTGACCCTCTGCACTTTGACAATTTTTTTCAAAAAGTGTCAAGGGAAAATGATGTCAAGGGAACTCCATAGTATTTTTATTCTAGAAAATTTTCTGGAAGGTAAAGTTGTACTTTAAAAGAAAAAAAGAGATTATGTTGTAAAAATAAATTATTTTTATATTTTAGAAAGAAAATAAAAAGTGCTATACTCGTGTTAAAATGAAGTATTTGAAACAATTGTGATATATAATAAGAGAAAATCTTAATTATAGATTATCGACTGTCCCAAAATTCAAATTTTCACATTTTCAAATCCCAAAATTCGAATTTTCCCATTTTCATATCCCAAGATTTGAATTTTGCACCATTTGTGCGATAAAGTATTGTCAATGAAAGGAAGAAAAAAAAGCGTCTTCATTGTTAAGCAATTTTTAGTTAGAAACTTGTTTTCTATCAAAATTATTTCTTGTGTGAATTTTGGAACACCCGATATTAATGAAGTTAGAAAAATATTTAATCATACCATAATACTTACAATATATTTATTATAAACATGTGTCAGTGGTCACAGAAATATTCGGAATCAATTGTAATAGGAAGACAATATTAATTAACCCTTTGCACTCGAGAGGTAACTATCAGTCACCATTTTATAAAATTTGGAAGATCGATGTTAATTAATATATCAAATTTAATGTAATATAACAGTGCACGAGGTATCGAAATCAAATAATTCTACAATTCTATTATTATACAATCATTTATTTACTGCTCAAGAAAGTATCGTCAGTTTTTTAGAGAATCTTTGAATTTCTACTCTTCTTTAGCCAAAAAATCGTCGAGTGTAAAGGGTTAAAAATGGAACGCTAGACGAAAGAACAAAGCGTCTTCATTGCTGAGCAATTTTTAGTTAAAAACGTGTATTTTCTATTAAAATTACTTTTTGCGAGAATTTTGAGACACCCGATATTAATGAAATTAGAAAGAAATTTAATTCTATGTATAGTATTTACAATATATTTATTATAAACATGTATCAGTGGTCACAGAAATATTCGGAATTAATTGTGATAGGAAGACAATATTAAAGTAAGAGCTTTCCACAGAAGGTAGACTCATCTTTTGTTGCTTATGATAGCCTTAGGGCGATTTTCCATTCAGTACACACTAGCGCCACCACGGTCAATATCTAGAGTAAGTGCAGTATAGGTATGGTATATATCGTTGAATTATCTCCTAGCTTTATTGATATAATCTTGGAATTTGCATCTTGCTACATGTACCATAATTATTTTAAACATTTCAATTTGACGTATATATTTCACTTGTTAGATATAGGAAATGTAAATGTTTGAGTACTTTCGTATATGGAAATATCTCGCCTGTTTTACCCGCATAATGTAATATTTGCATAAAGATATGTCTGTGTCTGGTCATGTGCTAAGTAACACGAAGGAAGAAACGAGGAAGTGTTTAAAGTATAATAAAGGATTATTCGAATATTTATTATGGCGAAAATTTCTCGTCTACTAATATGCTAAAATAAGCAAGGTTTCAGTAGATAACGTAATAAGGCGCATAAGAAGCAGTTAGAAACTTGTAAATGTAACGAAATGTTTAAAATACAATAGTGATATATACCATAATAAAATACATTTATTGTGCATGTTAATAAACTGTTAAATATCTTAAAAAGTATTAATTTTTTTAATACAGTATTCTAATAAATTATTTAAACGGTATAAATTAATAAGCAAAAGATCTGTTTGGTATAAAACATTTATTAACAAACTCTGTTATGCAAAGTTTGTTTATTATAAGGAACTTATTATTGCAGAAAGTATCGTCAGTTTTTTAGAGAATCTTTGAATTTCTACTCTTCTTTAGCCAAAAAATCGTCGAGTGTAAAGGGTTAAAAATGGAACGCTAGACGAAAGAACAAAGCGTCTTCATTGCTGAGCAATTTTTAGTTAAAAACGTGTATTTTCTATTAAAATTACTTTTTGCGAGAATTTTGAGACACCCGATATTAATGAAATTAGAAAGAAATTTAATTCTATGTATAGTATTTACAATATATTTATTATAAACATGTATCAGTGGTCACAGAAATATTCGGAATTAATTGTGATAGGAAGACAATATTAAAGTAAGAGCTTTCCACAGAAGGTAGACTCATCTTTTGTTGCTTATGATAGCCTTAGGGCGATTTTCCATTCAGTACACACTAGCGCCACCACGGTCAATATCTAGAGTAAGTGCAGTATAGGTATGGTATATATCGTTGAATTATCTCCTAGCTTTATTGATATAATCTTGGAATTTGCATCTTGCTACATGTACCATAATTATTTTAAACATTTCAATTTGACGTATATATTTCACTTGTTAGATATAGGAAATGTAAATGTTTGAGTACTTTCGTATATGGAAATATCTCGCCTGTTTTACCCGCATAATGTAATATTTGCATAAAGATATGTCTGTGTCTGGTCATGTGCTAAGTAACACGAAGGAAGAAACGAGGAAGTGTTTAAAGTATAATAAAGGATTATTCGAATATTTATTATGGCGAAAATTTCTCGTCTACTAATATGCTAAAATAAGCAAGGTTTCAGTAGATAACGTAATAAGGCGCATAAGAAGCAGTTAGAAACTTGTAAATGTAACGAAATGTTTAAAATACAATAGTGATATATACCATAATAAAATACATTTATTGTGCATGTTAATAAACTGTTAAATATCTTAAAAAGTATTAATTTTTTTAATACAGTATTCTAATAAATTATTTAAACGGTATAAATTAATAAGCAAAAGATCTGTTTGGTATAAAACATTTATTAACAAACTCTGTTATGCAAAGTTTGTTTATTATAAGGAACTTATTATTGCAAAAGTCCTGTCATCATATGGAATTTATTATAGATCTGTTTATTATAGAAAATTTATTATATAATTTTATTAAGCAAAGTGTATTTAATATAAGGAATTTATTGTAAAATATTTGACTATAAGTAAAAGATTGACAACAAAAATTTACATATTAAGCAAATTTTGTATATTATCAGAAATTTATCAGAGGTTTGTTTATTATAAAATTTTATCATAGAAAATTTATTTAATACAAGAAATTTGTTATAAAGTATAGATTTATTGTAACAAATTTATCACATATCCGTTTATTATAAAAAAATTTATTTAAAAAAATCTACATATTAAGCAAATTTTGTATATTATCAGAAATTTATCACGAGTTGTTTATTATAAAATTTTATTATGCAAAATGTATTTAATACGAGAAATTTATTACAAAGTATTTGTTTATTATAATAAATTTATCGCATATCCGTTTGTTATAAAAAAATTTATTTAAAAAATCTACATATTATGCAAATTTTGTTTATTATCAGAAATTTATCACAGGTCTGTTTATTATAAAATTTTATTATGCAAAATATATTTAGTTCGAGTAATTTATGTTTGTCAATAACAAATCTAGTAGAAAAATTTTCTACATATCCGTTTATTATAAAAAATTTATTTAAAAAATCTACATATGCAAATTTTTTATATCATCAGAAATTTATCATGGCCTTATTTATTATATAATTTTATTATGCAAAATATATTTGATACGAGTAATTTATGTTTGTCAATAACAAATCTGCTAGAAAAACTTTCTACGTATCGGTTTATTATAAAAAATTTATTTAAAAATCTACATATTATGCCAATTTTGTTTATTATCGGAAATTTACGTTTGCCATAGGAAATCCACTAGAAAAATGTCTCGCATATCAGTTTATTATAAAAAAAATATCTTACAAAAATTGATTACGAAAGATTAATTATAAAATAATTATTTTACCGTTATAATAAATGTCGTACAGTGGCCGATCATGGCATATTACATTACAATTTTATAACGATCAATTTTCTTCTAGCCGCGATAATATCCACTGCACGTTCCAGTTCCCTTACCCTCGTTCCCCGAAGACGAAAGAAACACGGTAGTCGATCCCTAAACGGGCAACGAATTAGAGAGAGAGCCGGATGATCGAAGCTGCGTGGTCGTTTAATTAATTGGCACTGCATCGTTATGCCCGCGACGCGGGAAGCGAATAAAATCACGAGGAAAAAGGACTCGCGCCTCTTCTCTGCTCCTTTCATAGCAATTAGCCAACGGGGTAGAAGCGCGGAATCCGTGGCTCAGCTCCCGACACGCGAAAGCGAACGACGTAACAGAGGCCGAGGAAACCGCTTCTTCGCATCCGCTTCCGCCACAGGGAAGAACGACCACGTGGGAGAAATTCATTGTAAACCGCAAATGCTAAGGTCTTCGATAGAAATCTCTATCTCATCTATGCCATTTTATCTAGCCAGAGTAACGTAACTGAAACGCCATATACGCCGCCGTGGCATAAAAGCATAGCTAGATTGCAATCATTATTGTAAGATCATTTTTAATCGTGACACCGATCTTTCTACTTTTGGAAAGGGAATGTATTTTCGATTCTCGCGAATGGTATTAAAGAATTTATGATAAATCGGATATCTAAAATTAAATATGATAAATTAATGAAAGCACATTTACCTTTGGATCTTAATTGTAAGATCATTTTTAATCATGGCTCCGATCTTTCTAGTTTTGGAAAAAGAGTATATTTTGGATTTTTGCGAATGGTATTAATGAATTTATGATAAATTCTATATTTAAAATTAAATATGATAAAATAATAAAAGCACATCAAACTTTGGATCTTAATTGTAAGGTAATTTTTAATCGTGGCTCCGATCTTATTAATTTTGGAAAAGGAATGTATTTTCGATTCTCGCGAATGGTATTAATGAATCTACGATATGATAAATCATATATTTAAAATTAAATATGATAAATTAATAAAATTACATCTACCTTTGGATCTTAGCTTTATGATGATCTTAAATCATGGCATCGATCTGCCTAGTATTTATAAAAAGAATGAATTTTGGATTTTCGTGAATGATATTAATGAATCTATAATATGATAAATTATATATCTAAAATTAAATACGATAAATTAATAAAAACACATTAAACTTTGGATGTTAATTGTAAGATGACTTTTAATCATGTCACCGATCTTTTCAGTTTTGGAAAAGGAATGTATTTTGGATTTTCGCGAATGGTATTAATTAATTTACAATATGATAAATCATATATCTAAAATTGAATATGATAAATTTAAAAAAGCACATCTAATTTTGGAAAAAGTGTGTATTTTGGATTCTCGCGAATGGTATTAATGAATCAAAGATAAATCATATATTTAAAATGAAATATGATAATTTCAGAAAATAAAATGGTAATAATTAAAAATAATGAAATAATGGGAAAATTCTTTATTCATCTCAGTCGAAGTTCAAATTGTGTTTAGATATAGCACACTTATATAATTTTCTAAAATTAATTGGCTATTTAGGTAACTTCCCTTGTTATTCCAGTACCTGATATCTAATTAGTCTAGTATCCTAATTACTCAATCGCTTGTTAACAGCGTACACACATATTTTCCACAACACAGTATCGTTTTTGTTGCCACTTATATACATCATGTAGTAATTGATTATGCGAACGAGTTAAATATTCAGGCTCACAGCTTTTCCCTTATCCTCGTGCCAAACGCGATTTCAGTTTCAACAGTACCATTCAACGGTACCAGTGAAAGGTTTAATTTCTATGAAAATAATTTAGTTATTCTAAACTATCATTAAGATAAATGGACATACCTAAATTGCTATATTTCCTTTCCAAATAATTACCAACACCTATACTAAACCTATTAGGTCTGTGTCACGAGTATTCGACAATGATATTTTATTTATTAATTTATTATAAAAAGATTTTGCTAAGAAGATTGTATTCTATTTTCATAAATATTCGTTACAAGTAAGACACCCTGTATAATCTCTACGAATTTTTATCACGGTCAATGGATATACCTAAACTGCTATATTGCCTTTCCAAATAATTACCAGCACTTCTACGAAATCTGTTAGGCCTATGCCACGAATATTCGACAATAATCTTCTTCAGAAGATTTTGCCAAGAACGTTCTATTCTATTTTCATAGACATTCGTTACAATTAAAACACCCTCTATAATCTCTATGAATTTTTATCACAGTCAATCGATGTGCTTAAACTGCTATATTGCCTTTCCAAATAATTCCCAACACCTATACTAAACCTATTAGGCCTATGCCATGAATATTCGACAATGATATGCTTCAGAAAATTTTGCAAAGAAGTTTTCTATTCTATTCTCGTAAATATTTCTTACAAGTAAAACACCCTGTATAATCTCTACGAATTTTTATCAAGATATGCCTAAATTGCTATATTTCCTTTCCAAATAATTCCCAACACCTATACTAAATCTATTAGGCATATGCCACGTAGTATTTGACAATGATATTCTTCAGAAGATTTTATTAAGAAGATTTTGTCGTATTCCCAATCCAACTAGCCAATTTAAAATTCAATGTACAGAAATTAGTTTATGATTAGAGACACTATCCTTCTGCAAGCTCTATGTACTACTAGGTTCATGCTTCCAAGCTCTCAATATCAGCCGATGTGTCATAAAACCAGAACAATGCTTCCACTCTGGCCTGACTGCTTCAATTCCCTCACTGACCAGTCACCTTGTGAACCCTCTAATCTCCTTGATAGGCGGGATGTCTATGAGACCAGAGGGACTAATTAGAGCTAAGCAAGAGGAAAGTAAACTATCCAGTGATTAGCTGGTCGTGTCAACTTGCACCAACTATGTCTTCACTGAAGGAGGCAACCTAAATTGACTGTAGACAGAAAGAATCAAGAGAACTATGCTGGGTATATTGCTCTTTTAGGTCTAGTCATATTGTGCAATTAGACTTTTGTGGATTATCTTGCAATTAATTGAGCATGAATAATGAAATGAGCAAATTGAAGCACTCTTTTTTAATCAAATCATTTAGGTGAGGTATAGTTGATTTGGGCGATGTAAGGAGGTTGTCTATTATTGCAGATAACTGAATTAGAAGTATGTTTTTAATTATTTATTTTGGAAAAGAATATTTTTGTAAAGGAATTGTGAAATTGAAAAATCCACATGCAATTCTGTAGAATATCAAATACTCAAATAACTGAAAAATTTCAGCTTGAAAACTTCGTTATTATTCGAATCATTTTAATTTCAGTATGAATTATCTACACTATGGCCTTGTATGTCTTTGTGACGAACATGTAAAAATAGCTAATAAATTACCGACAAAATTTTACTTAAAAAATTTTATACTGAATGAATTAGAATTTTATTACAAAAATTTGACAATGAATAAATACAAATTTTATAATAAACCAAGTAATGCTTTATTCAAAATATTTCGTAATAAATGTATATTGAAATTTTGCTGAACAAATTTTGTAATTAATAAATTAAAATTTTAACCAACAAATTTTGCAATAAATATATTAAAATTTTATCCAAAAAAATTTCGCGATAAATAAATTAAAATTTTACCCCAAAAATTTTGCAATAAATATATTAAAATTTTATGCAAAAAATTTCGCAATAAATAAATTAGAATTGTACCCAAAAAATTTCGCAATAAATAAATTAAAATTTTCGCAATAAATTAAAATTGTATAACAAATAAATTAGTATTTTACCTAAGAATATTTCATACTATACAGAATGACGAAAAATTACTTTGTTAACGTGCACAATGTCTTACACAGAACAGTAACGAAAGCTTGCATACGTAGAATGATAAGGTGTAAGTGGCCAAAGGATATTTTCCCATCGACATATCTCGTTGAATCAGCAGTCACAGAAGCCATCAGTGAATACAATGAAGGATGCACTAAACCCATATTGAATTCATTTGAAACAATAGAATTCAAATAAGCAAATCTTCGTTAAAAAATCTTGAACAACACCACAGGAAACGAGCACACGAGTATGAGAATAAAGCAATGGCAAGGTACAAGCGTGAGCGGAAGATTACATGAATGGCACCATTGCAAAAGGAACAGACTCTACAAGAAGAAGAATGTCCACCATACAAGTGCTAAGGCAGATTCTAATTACAATATGTCAATATAAACAACCATCTACAAATAATCACTAAATACTATTAAATTCAAAACAATTCGAACAATAATGAAGTTTCTAATCTGAAATTTTTACTGCCATTTAAGTACGTGATGTTGAAAAGAATTACGTATGCTTTTTCAATTTAATAATTTTTTCTTAAAAAATTTACGTTTCATGCTAAAAAAAGAAATAAAATAAATAAATAAATAAAATAAAATAAAAATAAAATAATTGGTTGGAAAAATAATTTATACGTAATTAGAAAAGGTGTAACAAAAATACTATAAAAATACATATTCCCAAAATTTTATTCGAAATATTATTGCTATTTGATTTTCGCTATAATAATTTTTCTTTTTTATTTAACGATAATTGTTGATAGTTTGCAAAGTGTGTTAATGATCTATATACTTGCACTCGAAAGGCACCCCATTTGAAAAAAGTCACCATTTGATAAAATTTCGAAGATCGATGTTAATTAACATGAAAAATTTAGAATAATGTAACACTGTGCGAAATATTGAAATCAAATAACTCTGCAATTTTAATTATATTATTATATTATTATATATAATTATTATACGATTTCTTATTTACTGTTCAAAAATACATTGTCAATTTTATAGCAGAAAATCTTTGAACCCATCTTTAGCCAAAAAATCGTCGAGTGCAAAAGATTAATATATTCGCATACTGATTATTTGTTTGCACACTTTCTTCTCCTTATTAATTCTGATTATTAAATTATCTAATTTGATATTACATAATTCATAGTATTATTTAATACAAAACACGTTCGCTATTAGCGTAACACATGTGTGACGCATCGATTTCTATTGAGAGCCTAATGTCACACGTGTGACAGTAGTCAACACCTACACTTCCACCGTAAAATCAAATCAAGTCCGTTTTAAACTTGGCAAATAAGCGTGAAATTAAAAATTTTGCAAAAATTCTAAAAATAAATTCAGAATCCTGGTTGAAATTTATTCTATCCCTTATTCTATCCTGATTGCAAATATGTTAATAACTTCGAACATAGTATCTATAACTATCGAACATAAACGTAAAGGAAACCACGTGTCTTTTCTTTTCCTAACCATTAGTTTAATTTAAAAGCAATTACAATATTAACAGTCTTAATATAAACTGTGAGAGGAGTCTTTATTTGGATGGCGTCACCCTGTATCGGGATCTATGTTTGCTTCGAGGGACCATCAAGATTGTCAATTTTCGAAGCAGGACTGAGTGACTCAATGGGTCGTCATAGGGCCTATAAGACCTGACTGAAGGGTTCGAGCACACATACTCTCTTTCGACAATCACAAGATTCAAGCCTCCGCACACTTGTACCGCAAGAGAATAAAATATAATCAAAGTTCAAAGCTAAATCACTATAAATCCCGATCCTTTACCACAAAACTAACTAAATCTGTTACCGTCCTATAATTGGAGCAACCCATCCGTCAAATTGACTGGTTTCCTAAATCTAGCATTAACAAGAGAAAATTTACATATTGTACACCCTGTATATCGCATGGCGTGTCTTATGTAAGCACACAATCTTAAGTGTCTATGACATATAACCAAAAAGTTAGAGAAATGGTTGTAAACATAGAGTAGATGTTTAATATGATAAAATAATAAGACATTTGTAATATTTTCCATATCTGTCAGTAATTCTGCACAACGGTAGAATAAATGACCGACACTCTTCATTTTAGCTAAATAGTCGGCGCTATTCTGTATCTACTTCTTTGCCGCTTTATCCCGCTATCTCATGTCATCTTGACGTGTCCAATTCATCTCTCCGTTAGATAAGATGGAATTATTATAATTCCGTTTGCGGATGTGACACTTCCAGGTGAAAACGGAATAATATTCTATTCCGTGAGCTGTCATTAAAATCCTGTCAGACCAGATGGACATGTTAGATAACTAGACACGATTACAGTTGACTATGGTCAGTTAAATATCCTTGCGAAGGTCCAGGTCCTGCATTGTGTACCTCGACCACAGTGGGTCAGGTTGCATAAGTACAGGGGACCTGGCTAACTAGCCAGGGCCAGAGGCAAATGGACTGGAAGCACTATACTTCGTTCAGCGAGAACTGGCAGGAAGTATAAACAATCGTATGCGAAGGACACGTGATCGGGACAGGACTGGAACACCTTTTTCTGACCCCTGCACATAAGGAAAGTAGCTGGAAGGGCCCTCGGCAAGGGTTCTTCGTTATTCGTCCCTGAAGAGCGACGTTTGACAGCCACTCAGCTGCAGCCATAGCACTGATCACGTGATCGTTTTGTTTATATTTTCTGCCTAGGCTCGTTGAACATAGCGCAATCTCCTTCTGATCGGGTTCCTCAGCAAGCTATGAATGACGTCACTGGCTGCGTTGAGGATGCGGCCAATGATGGCGTTGTAAAACCGCCATTAACTATTGCCATGAGCGAATGCTAACGAATGCTTCCGTATCGATCGCTCTCTTGCATAGAACATCGTGGAGAAAACACGTGTTCAAATAACTTAGGCTTTTTTCCTATTACACTTTCCTTTTATGCGACTTAAATATTATATCAGGAATTCTATATACAGTATAATCAAATTCAGCTATTTATATTTTTATACGCACAGAGTGTTAGGTTAAATTGGTCCTTTTACCAGCCTAAGAAGCTAACGCCATCTATCTAGCAAAATAAAATAATTATAAAACGACATTAACTTCACTGAAATGTAAATCTGTCACCTATCCAATGCAAATAATCAGTTGATTTATGATCAATCAGATTTACTATCCTTTTTGCTATAAATTTTTGAGGTGTGCACAGTGCAAGGAGTGTCGACGCTTTCATTAACCAAAGAAGCTAACGCCATCTACCTAGCAAAACGAAATAATTAAAAAACGATACTAACATCACTGAAATGTATATCTATCACCTATCCAGTGCAAATAATCAGTTGATCTATGATCAATCAGATTTAATATCCTTTTTGCTATAAATTTTTGAGGTGTGCACAGTGCAAGGAGTGTCGACGCTTTCAATAACCAAAGAAGCTAGCAGAACGAAATAATTAGAAAACGACACTAACTTCACTGAAATATATACCTGTCACTTATTCAGTGCAAATAATCAGTTGATCTATGATCAATCAGATTTACTATCCTTTTTGCTATAAACTTCCGAAGTGTGCACAGTGCAAGGAGTGCCGACATTTTCATTATCCAAAGAAGCTAACGCCATCTACCCAGCGAAACGAGATCGCAAGGGAGCGACACAAGAGCGACATCTCTCGTGACAACTGATCGAAGAAGTGCAAACAAACGCGCTCAGACTGACACGTCCCATGCAATATAACGACACGTCAAGCTGATCTCGTTGGCACGAGATGAAGATGCGAAGGAAGTTGCGTAAACAATCTTACTCTCCACTTCCTTTGCAACTAGTCGTTGATCTGCTGACTGTCAAAATGATCAACATCATTCACTTTCGTTTTATCCACATTCCTCTCGTTGCAGCGAACTTTCCGCCTTTTTGCGGTTAGGTCGGTGCAGCTGTCTCGTGACAAACATGAAATTATTCAGACGACACGCGTCATTTTCATGCCTAGAAGGTACCGAACGTATCTTTCGAAGAAATAGTGTGGAAAATTTATTACCTAGCCCCACGCATTCCGTCTCGTCATCCGGCTTTCCTTCCAAGTCGATTTCGATCGAATGTCGAAAGGTCGAAAAAGGCTTGATACACTACTGATCAAAAGTATCTCGGCAGTTGGCTACTTTAGAGTGAGCCTTATCTGTTGTATGTTGTAAGAAATTGTTCACGATAGGAAATAGATAATTATAGAATTACAGGTAGTAAATAGGTAATTATAAAATTACATATGGTAAATATTGTAGACAATTATAGAATTATAGATAGTAAATAAATAATTACAGAATTATAGATGGTAAATACATAATTATAAAATTACAGATTATAAATAGATAATTATAGAATTACAGATACTAAATAGATAATTATAGAATTACAGATAGTAAATACATAATGTAACGCTTTAATCAGTGATTATAATTTAACTGTGTATATTTATAACAGCAATAAAAAAAAAAAAAGAAAAGTAAAATAGTAAATGTCCTTGACTGTCTTGTGACCTTCAGAATAGATTATTATCTTAGACAAATTTCGAGATATAAATAATAAAAATTCAAGTTAAATTAACAACTACAGTTTGACTTAATTAAATTAAATTATTAATAATAGAGATTTAATTCTACAAATTTACATTTCACTTTCGTTTTATCAATTGTAAATTGGTATAAATTAAAAACAAATTTCAGTTCATCGAAAGAATTAATTTAATTTAATTTAATTAATAATAATCGTAATGTTCTTGATCATATTATAAATTTTAGAATAATGCTAATACTAATGCTAATACTATACTACCATAGTATAGCAATTAAATAAAATTAATAATGATAATTTAATCCAATGAAATTATCAATAATGAAATAATTAATAATAATCATAATATTCTTGATCATATTATAAATTTTAGAATAATCATAATATTAATGCTAATACTATACTACTATAGTATGGCTATTAAATAAAATTAATAATGATAATTTAATTCAATGAAATTATTAATAACGAAAGAATTAATAATAATCATAATATTCTCGATCATATTATAAATTTTTAAATAATGCCACTATACTAATCAAACTCCAAGATACAAATTACGAGCAATTAAATAAAATTAACAATGATAATTTAATTCGATAAAATTATTAATAACGCAAATTTAATTCTGTAAATTTATATTTACATTTTAATTTTATCGTTTCTTAATATTACTGATTTGTATTTTATATTATTTATTAACATCAACTTCAACATATATAAACTACTGAGCAAAATGTTGAATTCAATGAAACAACGTTGGTAAATACTTGACAAATTTCTTATCTTCAAACTACTCCATTTCCAAGATCTAGGTTGAATAAAAGTAGTTCGTCTCAATGTATCAAGTGCTTACCAACTCCTGATCAAACATTCGCGATCTCCGGCATGAAGATACGAATCAAATCGAGTCGATGTGCCTGCTTTCTACGTTTTCCTTCGGTTTGATCTGCTCTCGCGGTCGAATATTGGTTCAAAACGAGAATTGTTTATAACATAACCGAGTTAGCGATATTCCACTTGTAGAGAAAGGAAATTCGATCGGAGAAATTGCTTCAAGGAGGAAGATTCCGAAGTCAACGGTGCGTGACAAGAAGTACACGAATGTTGCAGACTGTTCATCAATGTGAGATCAGGGTGATCGGAAAAAGAGTGCAAGATCTACATAGCTGCGATCTCTACATCGGAAGTATGAGCAAACATGGCGATTGCAACAATGAGAACAGTGATTACGTTAATTCTTTGTAACTAGAATTTCGTTCGGGCGTGAGAAGAGGAATTATAATTTTTTTAAAATTATTCGTGTTAGAAATATTTTAGAATATATTAATATTTTACCGTTTTGCTGATAAATAGATAGAATAGTATTTAGGAAATATGTATGAGTAAATAATAGCTATAATTATTAAAATTTTCATACGATATAATAATGAATATTAAAAATTGCGATAACTGTAATAATTGTAACAATAAATAACGATAATTATATTAATGAAAAATTTCTGACGTCTTCTTCCTTTCTTAGAAAGGAAGAAAAAGTGGAGTATTTTGATTAATTAATATGAATTAATATTCAGTATAATATCCATTGTTAATTGTAACTCCTTCCCACTTGTGCAGTAATTTATTTATTGTTTATTTCTGTTATTAAAACACCTGTATAACCTAATTTTCAATGTAAGATTGTCTCATACAAAAATTTGATCGAATTATTCATTTATTTAAAAAGAATTCCATGAAAATGCAAAGTCTCTCTATATATAAAAATGCTCTATTATCATGAAATGTAATTAAATAATCGACAATAATTAATTTTATCTATTACGAACTGTGTTATATAGAATGTCCCAAAGTACACGCAAGATTTGAATTTTGAGCTATTAGTATACTATATTATAGTAGTCTTAGTATAGTATTATAGTATATTATGGTAGTATAGTATAGTTATATAGTAGTATAGTATATTAGTATATTATAGTAGAGTATAATATATTAGTATATTAGTATATTATACTATAGTATAGTAAATTAGTATACTAATAGCACAAAATTTAAATCTAATATATACTACTATACTGCTATGATACTATACTACTATACTACTATACTACCATACTATACTATAGTATATTAGTATTAGTATAATATATTAGTATACTATATCACATTAGTGTGATATAGTGTTCTCAACGAAGATAAAAAGGACAGCGTGACAGCTGACAATTCAGGGTTATTAACGCGTCTTCATTGCTGAGCAATATTTACAATTTTTAATTAAAAATCTGTATTCTCTATCCAAATTACATTTTTCGTGAATTTTGGGACACCCTATATAGTATAAACCTAACCAGTATAATTTACAATATATTTTATATACATTTTATTAATATTAAAATAAGAACTACACCCACGCAACATTTTTGGAAATTCCATATTTCAAATAAAATTATCAATGTGAAAATAATATATGAGAGAAAATATTATACCAAAAAATCTCATCTTCAGACATCTTCTTCATGTTCAATTCCTTCAATTCCAATGAAATTATTGCATAAATTGAACAAACAAGTGCAAATTAATTGGAAACGTTCGGGGTCTCATTGTCAGGAAGACACGTGGAAGTATACAGAAGAAACGTGGAAAGAAATTCGCTCAGGGACAATTAAAATGCCATCAGAAAGTTACCACGTTTAGCTCGAGTAATAGTATCTAAGCATAAAGAGTACCTCGAAGGATCGGGTATTTAATTTTAATACGATACTGGTCGGCTATTTAAACGCCTGATTTTCAATTCAAATTCAACGTGTTTTACAAGAAATTATTAAAAATTAATCGTACAGAAATTTTTATATTGGACCTTGATTTATTGTTATTGCATATCCGACTAGGGTGTAGATACTTTTGAGATGTAGTGTATGCAGGGTCTCACAACGGAAAGTGCCATTTTACAGCCATACCATGGGATATTTATTATACAGACTGGGAAAGCAGACGAGTGACTGCTTGAATAAATCTTTGAAGAAATAGACCTTTTTAGATGAAACATTTGACACGCATAGATGTTCATACGCATGATTGTCTTGTAAAAATTGAAGATGCAAAGAGACCTTTAACTTTGAGCGGAAATGCGTCTAGTGGATTTCGATTTTTCGAGGAAATAGTATTTCAGTATGTGACACCTTGTTTCTTTGCTAATACATATTTATTTTTATTTATATCTGTATTTTTCATATATGTGTATATATATAATTATATATATCTATATTTTTCATATGTATATATATTTATATTTATTTAATTATATATATCTATATATATTCACATTTATTAATGTCTATTTATACCTTTATTTTTTATATGTTTTTTATATGTTGCTATATATTCATATTTATTTATATATATATTTTTAAATATTCGTATATATTTACAATTGTTAACGTCATTTTATATCTATATTTATATTTATTTATTTTTATATATATCTATATATATTCACATTTATTAATGTCTATTTATACCTTTATTTTTTATATGTTTTTTATATGTTGCTATATATTCATATTTATTTATATATATATTTTTAAATATTCGTATATATTTACAATTGTTAACGTCATTTTATATCTATATTTATATTTATTTATTTTTATATATATCTATATATATTCACATTTATTAATGTCTATTTATACCTTTATTTTTTATATGTTTTTTATATGTTTCTATATATTCATATTTATTTATGTATATATTTCTAAATATTCTTATATATTTACAACTATTAACGTAATTTTATATCTATATTTATATTTATATCTTTTTTGTGTGTATATTTATATTTATTTATGTATATATTTTTAAATATTCGTATACATTTACAACTATTAACGTAATTTTATATTTATATTTTATAAACATTTGCACATATTTATATATATTTATATACATTTATTTAAATTAATTTCTTTGTTTACATCTATATTTACTTGCACTTCATTTCTATCACAAGAGTCATGAGTTTTCACTTTGTTAATGTACATTTACATTTATTTGTTTGTTTATATTTACATTTATTTACATTTACTCGTGCTTAGTTTCTATTGTAAATATCACGTGCTTTCACCTTAATTAGAATACCACGTGGATGGTACTGTGTAACACGCGGATTTACGCTAAAGAGCGTATAGACACGAGCACTGTAGCGAAATTGTATCCGAACGTAGGATAATTGAATCGAATCCCTCGCTCCTGCATTAACTTGTAATCAAATATAGCTACACAAGTGGAAGATGTTCATTAATACAACAAACAATATTGCTTTGTAAGCTTCGTTTTTGTAAGTTCACTTATTATAATATTTCTCATTATTCTTGCAAATAACAAGAAAACAGAAGTCGATGATGTTTTAGATAAGTAAGAATGAATGGATGAGCCAATATTAATGCAGAAACCGAGAAACCAGAATATCTCCATAGAAAAGATCCTTAATTTTCTTGAGAATCTTTCGAGAGATTTCGTATGAATATTCACTACTTCCGGTTTAAATGTGCATTTGTAGACAAGTATTCCTCAAACTTTATACCAGGGAAAAGTCGTTCATACAAAAATACAGAAAAAAGTATAATACCAAATATCCAATTTTTAATCATTTATTTCTTTCAATTATATTAGAGGTAAAACGAAAACAATTTTATAAAATTTTAAATTATAATATAATAACTAAATTCTTATTTGCGAATTAATAATATTTAATATTAATGTTATAATATTATTAAAATTATTTTTATGATTATTTATGATATTAAATTGATTTTCAAAATTATTTCTCTTCCTTCTATGTGATAATGCAGTTTTTAATTATTTTTAATAATTTTTCTATGAAAAGCTAAAGTACTATTTTAAATTTATTTTAATAAATTTGTTAAACGGCCTATGACTATTAATTATTGTGAAAGTAACAAATAGCTGTTGTATATAACAAATAAATTAAATATTGTACATATTATATTCTAATAATACATAAATAATCCAAATATTTGAATTTAAACAGGATATTCAATTTTAATTTATTATTTTATTTTATTTTAATTTATTATTTACAATTTTAATTACTGCAAATATTTTCAAAAATACCCTGACTGGAATAAAATCCTTTTAAGATTTTATGGAAAATCTATGGTGGCAATATAAGGTGCAGACACCTTATAAGGTAACCTAATAAGGTGCAGAAAATTTCATAGATGGAAGCATTAAAAGTCAAACGAAAATACAGAAACGAAGAAAATATAAACTAATTTTTCAAATAAAACATATTTATTTATAGACTAATTGCCATAATGTGTCATTTTCTATTCTAAATGTATTGGAAAAATGTTCGACAAATTAAAAAAGAAATCCACAGAAATTTGGCCAGACTTGACAATAACAATAAATACTATAGCAAAGCTAATAACCCATATCCCACGTCTGTATTAAAAAAATAACCAAGAAAGTCATTACATATAGAAGCAAGAAAAAGTTGAATTTTATTATAACACCCAGTATATGAATTCTTCATAAAATTCCAAAGCAGATAATAATTTATAAACATTTTTATTTATTATAAATACATAACATTAATTATAACAGTGAATAAATGAATTTTTCATAATGCAAGATTTCAAAGCAGACAATAATTGTTAAAAATTGAAATAATTTCCTAATAATATCCAGTTTTAATTCGTTTTAAACACAGTCGTCCTAATACTTTTGAATGGGGATGTACGCGATAGCTGACAGCAATTAACACGAAGCGACGTTAGTGGTTCCGTGATCTCGATCACGAACTGGCAAGTTACCGCGTTTGTCGTGCGAACCTGACCTAGCGCGTTAGCCAGTTAAATTAAAACTCGTCGCGTTTCTCTATTACCAAGTTGCGATAGGTTTCCGTGCGCGCAAGGAGCATCAGCGCTCCGCGCGGGAAACAGACAGAACTAGCGGCACAAGTAAGCGAGCATTCTCCACCTGTCGTTAAACGCTATCGTTCGGCGAATTTTTACTCGCGATCTTTTTACGGAAATTTAATCGTTCCAGTGGAATTGGATAAGCTTACGAATTTTACTTTCATGCCCCGTGGTATTTACTTACGTGCGTTTTTTATTTCTCTGTTAGTCTTTTGCAATGGATCGTTGATCATTGGACAGTGAATCTTTATGCGGATATAATGTGTCAAAACATGCTGAATATATACAAAATATACGAAAGAAAATTTACTTATGGTAATTCAAACTGCGTATTATACCAGCTTTCTCTAAATTATCGATTGTAAAATTGGTGTAAAATATTATTGGTTAACATTTTTACTTTTATTTCTTTTTTAGGTTATGTAATATCGTAGAGGTACATTTAGATTTGCATCGACACTGTGTCGGAATTTCTTGTGGCTCTTCGACATTTACTCCTTTCAAAATATCACTAATTTTAACACGTTAAACGCGGTGCTAATTTTACTTTACTTTTCGTTTAGGCAGAGAGTAAATACAGGAAGTACGTCTGTATATAAACAGACGATACTGTGTAGAGGAATGACCAAGATATTTTATTACATTTGTAAAGCAAAACCTCAGTGTTTATCTTAAACGATAAAATTCATTAAAGAAGCGTAAACGCATTTTTTAATATTACATGAATTACCAAGAATTATTTTATGAATTTAATACTTTCTGATTGACATAGCGTTTTATATATTAAAACGCGTCGTCTGCTACATAAAATTTATATAATACTTCTATGAGACTTCAGCAGAATTTTCATTACAATACACTGTACTATTTAATTTGAGTAATATATTATGTTTTAATTAAAATCTTAAATTATTGAATAGTGGCGTTTTTTTTTTTTTTTTTTTTTTTTAATTTATTTTTATTATTTTAAATAATTACAGCACTGATCATTAATGATCAAAATGTGCTAAATAATGCATTGTAATTACTATAATCTAAAAGAAATAAAATATATGTCTAAAATATTTATATTTATTTAACGTATGTGAACATGACATTCCATAATTTTATCCACAATCACAGAATATATCTTCTATTTTCCTAATACATAATGCATTTATGTAAAAAATGTGCACTTATCTCAAATATATATATACAATAATATGCAAAATATGTAAGATAAAAAGTATATTTTTAGAACCTTTTCATGGCTATACAAATTCTGTCAAAGTCCAACCTAACCTATTTCTTGTAGATACATATATTTGAATAAACATTCAATATTGTTGTATTATACATATTTTTAATTTATGTTATGTTATGTTACACATTCAAATTCGTTTCTTTTCAATTTTATTTATTCATTTGAATGACAACGTTGGAATTATAACTTTAATATCTATTAAATATTGGGAAATACGTTTGAAGTGTATTCGATAGAACAGTGAATGTGCCAATGAAAGACACTTGCCCTAGGGTGCAGAGGTGTGAAAGACTGTTTTAGATTATCGCGTGAACGGGGCATGAATGTCTTTTAGGAATGGTACCATAGCGTAAAAGAGACAGAGACAGAGGGAATGTGCACGTGATAGCACATATGGTTAGGCTAGTGCGTGCGTGAATTATTACAGCAGAGAATCTATCACAGTCAGTCCGAGTCAGACATCTTGAAAAAGAGAGAATTTTCACATTCTTTTTATTTTTCTTTTCTTTATTAAATGTAATTATATCTTTTTATCTGATATTTGTTTGCAACAAAATATACCTAAAATATCTATTATATTTTTTAAATATAATTTTATTTACTTACATAGTATTTATGTATATTATGTTAGTATCGTTTACTATTTATAGTAAATATTAGTTTTTAAATTGATTAATTATACTAAGAAACGTTGTTTTACTATTATTTTCATTTTTTAATTACAAAATTTTATTTTAATCTTTTTTCTAATTATTATTTCAATTTTTCAATTTTCTTTTCTTTTGCAGAAACCATAACTGATAATTTTTTTTATTCTGTTTAAATAAAAGTTCGATTATTATGGATCCATTATTTATACTTCATTACACGATATGACAAACAGGAATAGCGATGCTTATTAGACAGTCATGTAAGTGAAAACTGTTATTATGTAACTTTTATCTCAGTTTTCATATGAAATTACCTCGGTTTAGATTGTTACATCAATTCTGTAAGAGCTTGAAGTAACATATGAAGTACAATGAACAGATAGTGATGTAATTCCTAACAAATAATTAATTCTCTTTGTGTATATGTCTAATTCTTATATTCTTTTACATTACAAAATTTTTAAATTACATTTTTGAATAAAGTCATTTAATACAAATTTTTTAGATCAATTTTCAGACAAAGTTGCACAATGGGAAGTGAATTCTCATGAGAAAATTACAACCTTAAAGTACTAATATTTCCTACTAAACTACTGAAACAATTTTGATAAAATAATATTAAGTATTAGAAATTTAGAAATTAGAAAATTAGAAATTTATTTTAAATTTAAAATGTTAAACATTTAGCATTAAGTGTTTTGGCATTCAATATTTTAGAAATTCGAAAAGTGGGAGAAACTTTGGCCTTGTGAACAGCTCATAATTCAAGGAATTATTACAAATACAATGGTAAATAATGAAGTAAATATATATCACTGTATGTTTTGTTTCTCTTTAATTTAATAGCTTGAAGTTTCTAAAATCATTTCGCTTATTTTTAACTTTCATGGTACTGTTTACACAAAATCACATCAGAGATACTACAAAGAATATTTTGGTTCTAAAAATTAGCCATGTGTTTGCAGTACTCAAGGTTCGAAAACCAGAAATAGCGATATTTACTGCATCGATATGCTACACTAGAAAAATAAATAGAAACCACTGATATATCTACAAGATACTCGAGTAATAAAATTATTTTACATTTCCAAATTTAAAGATCTTTAATTCTAGAAAAATGTCTTTTAATATTTTTCTAAATATTTTATTGATATTAAATATTTTTTTTAATATCCTACATTTTTTATTTTTACTATTATTTTTAATACTAAACAAGTATAAAATACGTATAATATCGAATGCAAGTGTATTGTTTAATAATTGCAATAATTGAGGTATTACAATTGATGGCAAAGGGTAATTTGACTAAGTGTTAATAGGACGACACAAGCTCCATCTCTATACAGCTTTTAATATTACATCAATTTCCAATTTTCCAATTTTTCACTCAAAAATCTCGGAAATTTCTAAATCTCGAACGTCTAATCTACACTTTTGAAGTCGACTGTACACAAAGTATCCTCAAAATCGCGATAAAATCTGCATGAATGTGATTTTTCGTAAAAAACTGAGCCAAAAAGGTAGAATAATATTTTTTCATACGAAACTCCATTTTCGAGAAAATCGAGTTCGAAAATTCGAGAGAAATACGTCCATTTTGTATTTCGTTAATTTATCGAGCAAGAATTCTATTAGAACACCAACAACATTTTCAACGTCAGTAAATAGCTAAAATAAATCAGGTATCGAAACTTACGACTTACTATTCGTTGAAACTGTATCGCATCCTCACCGGTATCGTTTCCAAGTACGAGCAGTAGCGCGCGCCAGCGGAGCAGACTGTACCTGAATGCACGCGCACCCAGCGAATCTTTAAACTGGATTTTCTCAAAAACGAAGCCTCGAACGAAAAAATTTTATTCTACATTTTCTACTCAGTTTTACACGGAGAATTATCTTCGTGCCGAATACACAACAATTTCACGAATACTGTATATTTTTGTCACCGTCGTGAAAATTAATATTTGGTAAATTCTTCGAAATTTGTTGGATATTATCCCGATTTTATTCTAACTGTTTTTCGATGTTAGTGTACTAATTTAAATTCGTTAATGTTAAATTTGTTAAGGAAAGGAACGAAGAAAAAGCGAAATGCATGGAATGTGACAGGGGGAATGGTCTTGGAGTGACCGTTATTGCCGATATTGATTTCTAACGAACCAGTCCATGAGTCTATTCATGGTGCAGGGTATCGATCGGTGTAATCGAACAACGAATTATTTGCGATGCCAGACACGCACGAATCGCGCAGGCAGACGCGATCAACGGTCACATTTCCGCCGTGGAAACCTTACTCCGGATATTTCGGGAGTGGAGATTCCTAGCCGCGCGTTTAAACAGAAGCGATACTGTTCGAACAGCTCTATATTGCCTGTTATCGATGGTGTTTTCGTAACTGCGGGCCAGGCGTTCCACTTCTTTCATCCGGTTAATATTTTGTAGGGTAAGGTAGTTAACATAACCGCCTTCGGTAAGCTCCTAATTATGTATTGTATAAAACGAGGTTACTTGATTTTCTTCATTTACTCGTGACAGGTTCGTGCAGTTCTCTCGTTTATTTTGTATACAAAATTTGTCTCGTGTGTCTTCATCGGGATGTATTTTTGGTTACAAATAGTTAGTTAAAAAGTTGCTCTTTTCATCTTTCTTTTTCCATTTTTCTTTTAGTACTGTAATAACTTATTTCAAGTGTATACTTAAGTATGTACTTTATTATAATTTACTTTATTACTATTATTTTAGTATATACTTAGTATGCTATTATTTTAGTATATACTTATTTTAAGCAGGCCTACTGGCAAAACTTAAAAAAGAAAATTGTGATTAGGGAATTTTTGAGATTATTTTTTGAGTCGAGTACGTGTGCCTTCATTGGGATGTATTTTTGATTAAAAATGTAATAACGTAGTATATAATAACATAGTAATGTAATGACGTAATATATATTTATTTTAAGCAGGCCTACTGCTGAAAATTAATAAAGGAAATTATGATTTGGGAATTTTTGGAAATTATTTATTTTTTGAGCCGAGTATATGTGTCTTCATTGGGATGTATTTTCGATTAAAAATAGTTAACTGCTCTTTTTCTATTTTCTTCTAGTAATATAATAACGTAGTATATCCTTATTTTAAATAGGCCTACTGGTGAAAATTAATAAAGGAAATTATGATTTGGGAATTTTTGGAAATTATTTATTTTTTGAGCCGAGTATATGTGTCTTCATTTGAATGTATTTTCGGTTAAAAATAGTTAACTGCGTTTTCTTTTCTTTTCTTTTTTTTCTTTATTCGTTTAGTAATGTAATAACGTAGTATATACGTATTTTAAACAGCCCTACTGGTAAAAATAAAGAAAGAAAATTATGATTTGGGAATTTTTGAAGATTCTTCGTTTTTTGAGTCGAGTGCATTGAAATCAAACATGAGCTTTATACAAGGTATACAAAGAAAATTATTGTTTATTAGTGTATATGATGTTATCTATTTACTCTATTTTTGGTTATAATATATGTATCTCAAGAGATAAGGAGACTATATATTTTCTTAACTGTTGTCAATAAGTGTATTTTCATGTAGTATTATTTGTTAAATTTGTATTTTCATTTAGCATTATCTATATAGTATTTCCATTTATTCTAAATATTCTAAGAATTTTTACGTATATATTAACAAATTCTTAACTATTATTTAAGAAATTGTATATTATATTTGTCAATAAATTATCAGCTACTATTATTAAAATGTGCATGTATCAGTAATTATTTTAAGTATTTTAAGTACGTAAGCATTATGTATTCAGTTTAAGTATATTTTAATTATTCAATAACTGTAGTGTCGTTATACTGCAATTGAGCTGGTTCGAATGAGCTAATGGCTTGTACAAGTGAATTTTGAATAGAATTATGAATAGGATTTTGAATAGAATTAAACTGTCTAATTAATACGGCAGTACTTTTTCGCATAGTTTCTATACTAAATCATTTTACAACAGAATTTGAAGAAAAATAAATGAATATATAAATAATACTAAAATAAACGAGTATACTAATATACTTATATAAATAACAAATAACGAAAAATAATCAATAAATAATAAATAATAAATAAAATGACACAATAAAGAAGAAACATTATATGAGTGGTTCACTGCACAAATCGATTAACTCCACTTTTTGAAAAATCTTAAGTGTCAAAGCACTTGGTATAGTCATAACTTTTTATATTTATAATAACTTTCCCCGATAATTAAGATTAACACCATTAAACGACAAAAATTTTTTGGCCACTGAATAATAAATAATTTATTTCAGAGGTCACTTTGATTAACTCCGTACTCTAATGTAAATCGTTGCAATAATGCAACTCAAATGCACTAGCAAGCCACGAATGATAACGGTGAATTTTTTAGTGCCGTCTTATCAGAATTTAAGTAAAATTTAGTAAAATTTAAATTTATTACTTTTTCACTTGCCAAATCGATTAACTCTTCCAGTAACATAAAAATGGTAACATTACCAACGATTACCTTTTGGCTATTTTTTCTTATAAATTTTATATACGTTAGATGAAAGTTACATTTTTATTTATGCATTCTACGATATTTATTTCGATTTAAATTATAAAGGGAATTTTAAAAAACAATATACATTATTTCATTGCATTTCTCCAATTTTTGTTTTATAGAGTTAATCGATTTATGCAGTGAACGACTCGTATAGGGTTCGTTCTTATTTAAAATATCACTTTTATTATTAGAAATGACCAGTAAATTTCTTTTTATGAACCAATACATATATCTGTAGTATATTTTTCTAACTTCAGTTTCTTTTTATGTAAATTTAAAGTAAAATGTTAAACAATAAGAAAATTGAAATATCCATCGACCATTTGGCAAAAATGCAATTATTAAACATATAATATAATATAATATTGACCACGTGTCTGTAATAAAAGATCATTGATAATATAGACGATGTTTAATAATAGGAATTAACCGGTCTTAGGATTTTACAATTGTCATTATTTCGTTATTATTTATAATGATAGTCATTAATTACTACTATTATATAATTTTAAGTAATTAGTTGTTATCTCGATTAAGCAAGTACGTATTAAAGAAAATGAAAGAGCGTTTAAAAATCGTTATTTTATTGGAGATCACTTTGAAAACGAAGATTTCAAGAAGGATCTTAAAATAAAACCAAATGGAAAAGTAATCGCATGTTACGTCACGAGATACCAACCATAGAGCAAATAACCACATAAATATATGTAAACCAAAAACCTATATAGTAACCCATTTTTAAAATAAAATTTATCTCATGTTTAATTCTCGGAATCTACTTTAATCTTAATTTTATCTTGATCTTAATTTATAAGAATCTTAATTATAGGAGTCTAACTTAGTCTTAATTTTATCTTGATCTTAATTCATCATGATCTTAATTATATGAGTCTACCTTACTCTTAATTTAATCTTAATCTTAATTCATTAATTTTGGGAACCTACCTTAATCTTAATTTTAAAATAGATTTCAAATTGAAAATAAATTTTGAGGTCAGTTGATTGAAATTTTAGATTAAATTTTAATTATAGGAATTCAGAATATTGAATTAATTAATTGATAAAAAGCACCCAAATAATTTTGGGAACCTACCTTAATCTTAATTTTAAAATAGATTTCAAATTGAAAATAAATTTTGAGGTCAGTTGATTGAAATTTTAGATTAAATTTTAATTATAGGAATTTTAAATATTGAATTAATTCATTGATAAAAAGCACCCAAATAATTTGGGGAATCTACCTTAATCTTAATTTTAAAATAGACTTTAAATTCAGAATAAATTTTGAGGTCAGTTGATTGAAATTTTAGATTAAATTTTAATTATAGGAATTTTGAATATTGAATTAATTAATTGATAAAAAGCACCCAAATGACTAAATTTAAATTGCACTAATGAATAGTATGGACAATTGGAAAAGCATTTACGTGTTGATATTAATTAATATTAATTAACATATTATACGAAAAAATTAACACTTTTAGAAAACAAATAATAATTTATAAAAAGAGAAATATGTATAAAAGAGAAATATTGTTAAGCTATCTAATATGAATTTTATTATTTTAATAAATTTGCATTTTTCCTTGAAATTAATTGCTTGTAAGAAAATCCTATTGTCATTCTCAAAAATTTTAATTTATTATTTTTCCAAATGATTTAATATTTTTATTACTTGTAAAAAATACTGTGTTATTATTCTTAACAATTTTAATTTATTATTTTTCCAAATAATTTAATATTTTTATTACTTGTAAGAAAAACTCTGTTATTATTCTTAACAATTTTAATTTATTATTTTTCCAAATAATTCAATATTTTTATTACTTGTAAGAAAACCCTACTGTCACTCTTAACAATTTTAATTTATTATTTTTCCAAGTGATTTAATATTGTTTATTTTTTTTTCAATTTTTGTAGTAGTATCTAATATTTTGTAATAGAGAAATATTTTATATCTGGTTCATTTTTATTACAATATATAGGTTTATTTAAAGTGAAACCATATTACTGCAAACAGTACGCTTAAAAATCATGCAATTTATTTCCTCAATCAGTGCAACTTGAAAGTCACGAAACCATCTATGCACATTTTCTAAATCATATTTTCCTCGCCTATCATTGTATTATATAACTCTGTTTCTCACGGCACCCCATTTATTTACAGCAACCATAAGTTTTCATTTCTCAGATCGAGGCGTGAAACTGTAATTAGTTACAACCCTTCTCACAAGCAATCAAAATACCTGTTACAGACAATTAACGGGATATTATCCTTTAGAAGGGTCAAAATGTCGAATTCTCTTTATTACTGTGTTCTTAAGGAGGTTTAAAATCCCTGTGAAAGGAATAATAAATTAATATTGTCTTATTGTATTTCCATTGGAAGTGGCCAGACAGCACTCAATTTTCCATTGTACATTCTTAATGAACAATAAAACCTTGATTGTTTTAATTATCTTTTTTCAAAAAGAAATCGGATCACTTTAATCAATTTTCCTTTTTAAAAATTTAATTTTTTATGAAAATCTTAACAAATTAATCTCTTTCTTATATTTTCTTAAGAGAATATTTTATATTAATCTTAAAAGATTCTATCTGTTTACAAAAATATTTTCCTTTGTCGAGATCAAGAAATCAAATTTTGTATTTTGCATTATTCCAAATTTTTCCAAATTTTGCATTTTTCCACGAAGATATTTTCTTACATAGCGACAAACAAATTTTCTTTAATTATACTTTCTCACCAAAATATTCTTCTTTGGAAGAATTCAAAAACTGATTTTTTTTTTGCTTCTGGAATTTTCTTATGGAAATATCTTCATTTGAAATCAATTTTTTGATAGTAATTATTTTCTTAACACTATACTTTTTCTTAAAGGGACTTAAAGAATTCAATTTCTTTAAAATTATTTTTAAAAATATATTTTCCCTCGCATAAATCAAAAAATCGATTTTTTATTTTGTATTTGTATTTCGTTATGTATTTTCTCAAGGTGCTACCCTGCATTACAGAAATGCAAAAATCGATATTTTAAATTATTTTGTCATAAAGTATCATCAAAAGTAACATCGTAGAAGCATATCTCAAAATTTTTGGATGTTGAACTCTACGAAATCACGAAAATTTAATTAAATTAAATCACGAATTTCAATTTTAAGAGAACGATGCATATTTTACTAATTTTATTAAATTACATAATTATTTCGCAGATATGCGAGAATTTTACTTCGTATCTCTGAAAAATGGCGAAACATACACGTACACGGAGTAAGTACAAAGATTAGCTGGTATTTCCAGCAGATGTCCTGAATAATTTAGAAAAAAGTACGCAACGAGCTCCTAACTTATCTCTCCCATGATTTTCTATTTCCATTGTAACTTTCATATGCGGTACCCACATTGGAAAAGCCACTTTAACTGTACTTCCGCAACATAATACTGTATTTATAATATACTTTCTAAAATTATTCTATCGAGAACCGTTTCTACTTAGATATTCAATGACAGTTTAACCGTCTCCATTTGGTGCTCACCCATATACATTCAGTGACATAAACATTTGCACCCATATTTAATATCGACACATACAGATACAGTATGTACGAACCGACAGGAAGTTGTACAAAATGCAACACCAATCGTGATATACTGCCAAGTTCATCAGCATAATTTTCTGGTAATTTTTCAGATTTGAAGATCATCACACAAGAGATGATTTCCGGTCGCCATTTAATAAAATTCTAAATACTATATCATCGATATTAACCCTTTGCGCTCGAGAGGCGCCCTTCAGTCGCCATTTGATAAAATTTCGAAGCTCGATATTCATAAATGTAGGATCTGTTTGGGTGAATGGGCTAAAATAGACCTGTGTTACTTCTTAATAAAATACAATAAGCTTATAAGTAGATTGACGGCTATGAAACAAGAGAGATCCGCTAGGGGTACACTTGACTATGACTTCTTGCATATGACACACTATTAGCAGCTTCCTAAAGACTCTTGGAGACCGTAAAGGACTGTCAAAATGGACTGTCGACTCTAGACCGTAGATCGTGAAGACTGGGCTGCCTGCGCCCTTGCACCCTTATTTAAAGCCTTCATGCCCAGGCTTTCCTTTCCAATCATGCCCCTTTCCCACGCAACCTTCATGGGCCAGGTACTATGCGTGGCTGAAAAGAAGTCATCTCGTTCGGCTGCGGGGCCAGAGGGGTATTCCACTAGTAATACCCACTCTTCTATGACACTCCCAAAACTACTACCTCCAAGTTCGGTAACGTGATTCGTTAACATAGGCGTAAGATATCCGTAAAATTCTTGCACTCGAATAATAGAAGACGCAATTGAAGACCTAGGATTGGAAACACAAAGCAGTGAGTCGGATAAGGAATCAGATGATAATAGCTCGGAAGATTTATAAGGTAAAGGAGTACGAAAGTAATAATAATTAACATCATTTATGAAAATTGATTTAAAATTTAAGATGTATCTTTTATGATAAATTAATTATGTAATTGCATCGTACTAGATAACTGTTTAAAAAATCATACGATGCAACATAAGTATAAAAAATATGTGTACAGTACAGCACGTTTGCTGCATAATGCAATGGAAAGTTAATCAAGATGCTAATTAGTAATTGCAAATAATCACGTGTTCATCGGAAGAATCTGAAGTTAATATGTTTTTGGGACGAGTCTACGCTCTTGCATCTATTTGTTGCGTCTGTCTCACTTTGTCTCGTTGCTTCGTTCGCTTTCTTTGTCACATGGTGTTCCATGACCAGGCTAATAGAAAGGGATCAGTTCTGCCAATAAGGAAAGCGCTTTACTCTACTTCTGCCATGACGTTAGAACGGTTGGGTTAGTGGGGACTCGGTCCTACAAGTTTCTCAGATGACTTCTTTTCAACCACGCACAGTACTTCAATCACTCTGGACGCATCCCTAAACTTTCGCTCGACCCTACCATAAATATTCTTTACAGTTAATTCGCTTGCACGCGGTCACTTCCATCCTAAGTCCAAACACACTTGGTATTCTTTCAGGCCCGTATTATTACTTATTCCAATCCCACATAAATATGTCAAATGTTTGATAATGTAACGGTGTGCGAGGTATCGAAATCAAAAAATTCTACGTGTTAATTATCATACGATTTCCTAATACTGGTCAGAAAAGTATCGTCAGCTTTGTAACAGAAAATCTTTCAACTCCTATCCTCCTTTGGCCAAAAAATCCTCGAGTGCAAAGGGTTAACTTAAATATACTTTATGTGTTAGTCTTTAAGAAGGTCTTAGATATTATTCACCATTCTACCCACAAATAGTGCACCCTCTATAATTGAATAAAAATAAATCGATGATAAAATATTAAAAATTTGAAAATTATTGTTAGACACGTTCAATACAAGTACCACATCAAATGAACGTGAATCTATATAATCGTAATTTGTGAACTGACAATATCATATGATTGGTCATTATTTCACTTCTGCCACAGCATCAATTAAACCACCCTATCTTTCTTTGGCCAAAAAATCGTCGATTGCAAAGGGTTAATTGCTATATTAAATTTAAAATAACGTAACAATGCATGAAATATTTAAAATAATTACAAAAGTGAATTTATACACGATCCCTCATTTACAATTTCAAAAAATATCGTCGAATTTATCACATCACAAAATCTTAGAATTACTATTTTTCTACTGCGAAAATATCGTCGAGTGCAAAGGGTAAAGGAACTATTCAAATTGCTATAAATTATTAAATTGTTTCGATATTAATTTTCATTTTTTAATTAAAAAGTTTAATTATCAATCGGAGGAAATTTTACGTTTCGTGTTCTTTTCCTTCAATTTCGATTTAAAAATTGCCGCGCGATGTTGGAAAGAAAATGGAGACCCTGAGGACGCAACCTTCAGGAAGAAGAAAACGATAATGGCTAACATAGCGTAACGCAGCATTTAGGACTTTCGTTTTGAGTAACAGTACCTGGACATCCATTGCGAAAGCAATTATTATCCTGCGTAGGGAACGCATTACGACAGGATATTTCGTGCCTCGTTTTACCTTCGCTTTTGCAACAGGTATTACCTATGCGTAATATTATCATCGTAAAAAGCATTTTATGCATTAGCGCTGCAAACGTTATCACCGGTGCATTACCATCAATTCTGATGCTTAACGAATAAGCCATTAACAGGGTATTGTAATCCCGTTTATAAAAATCGACTTTTCCGGACTTTTTCTAAGGAAACCATGATACATATTGACATGCAATTTTCGTATTCAGGTTTATTAATACTAAGAGAATATCTCGAATTCTTTTTTAACGAAATTAACTCTTTGGGCTCGAAGATTTCTTCGTTGTGAAGATGCAATTCGAAGCACTTCTTAGATTTTTATAAACTCACTGATACTCTTTATGCTAAAATTTAAAAAAGAAAATCGTGAATTTGCGTGAGAAACGAAGGAATAGTATAATTTTATTTCGATGTTTTTAATATAATTATCATCATCCATTGTTTAAGTTATGGCATTAAAACAAATGGTGACTGAGAGTCACCTCTCGAGTGCAAAATGGAATTACTTTTAAAATGACAACAAGTTATCGAACAAAACGGTACATATTTGATCTAAATCGGAACATTCTAACTATGCCAAATAAAGCCTTCAATTTCATGCAAAAATAATGGATTTCTTTTTACTACACTTAAAATATGTCATGTTCCATCTAATCGCTGTTCCTTGTTGCTAGATGATGCTCGTCCTTTTTTGTTGTTACACACAAATTCCCAGTAAGTCTAAGCAAAAGTTCTCTAAATTTTTTGTGGGAAATCTTCTGATTGCTCGAATTAATGAAAATTTGGAAATTATTAATTCAATGGCTATAGCACTGTGTAAGTTGCTATGCTCAGAACTGTGTAAGTTGCTATACTCAGAACTGTGTTGTCAATGGTCAATATTCGTAGCGATAAATGATCTATCCCTTGATCATTCTAGAATCGCTGAAGGACTTAGATGATCAGCGAACAGAATAATCCAATGGTTATAGTATTCTATAGATGGCTACACTCAGTACTGTATTGTCATGAGGTATATCGTGGTTTTAAAAATGGATTCGAATGGCTTACGTGATTCAGGACCATCTGATCATCGAAAACGAAAAAATGAAAAAGCATTTTAATTAGAATAAATACGGTTATAACATGAACCACTGAAACAGCGAAATTTCGGAAATAAAGAAATGGCGGTATTTTGAAGTTTAAATATCTATTTTCCCTGTACATTTCGTCCTTTGGGTAGTAAACAAAATTAGAAAAAGCATCAGATTTTGAAATTCGTGGTTCAAGCGATAAATTTAATAAATTTATATTAAATTTTTATTAATAAATTTATCGAAACAATTTGCCATAACCAATACGATATTTTTGTATCGTTTCATTTAATTTTTCAAAATATTTGTGGTTAGGTTAGGTTAGGTTAGGTTTTTAATCATTGTTTCTTCGTTTAAAAATATTTGAACTACCTTTGTGATATTTTAAAAATTTCATATTTTTAAAATGTGTCAGATTTATTAATAAATTTAATGAGGTAGTATACGTTTAATTAATTAATCGATAATTAATAAATTAATAAATTAATGGATATTTTGATATCGTTTCATTGAATTTTACAAAATATTCATGCATATTTATAATAATTGTTTCTTCATTTAATAAGATATGCATGATTTTCAAAATAATTTAAAAATTCCATCATCGTGAAGAGTATCAATAATAAATTGAACAATAAATTCGTAAAAGTAATTTTCCATGTTTTCTAAAGAGTCAATTTCTTTGCTAATATGAAATTTTCTAATGATTATGATAACTAATGATCAGAATAAGTAATACCTATTGAATGATGATGAATGAGGTAGCACGTACCATCCAAACTTTCATCATTTTCAATAAAGTCACTTAATTATATTTAAAATACTCTCTAATGCATTGTACACAATATCTATAATATATAATGTAACCAATAGTAATAAATTATTTTTCACAAAATGCAACAGAAGATGAGGCTTTTAGTCGACAGATGAATATATTCCTCAAATTTGTATTTGTATCAAAATATAAAAATACTATTTACAAGAAACTTTTTATAAACACCATTAATTTTTATAATGCCATTTAAAAAAATTCTTAAACAATTCTGTGATTAATCTCGTATCTAATTAATTAGTCATTGTTATTGTGTAATTTTTATAAACACCATTATTCTTTATATTGCCATTTTAAAAAATTCTTAAACAATTCTGTGATTAATCTTGTATGTATAATTAATATTCACTGTTGTTGTATGATTATTCGAGTGCGAACACAAGACAGAAAATTAATAATAAAATAGAAACTAGACAGAATGAAGGATGGTAGAAAGTGGCCATTTTTGGGTCCGCTTGGGCACGAAAAATTGATGCAGGTCATTAAAGTATATCCCACAATGCACAAAAAATGTACTCATGATTTATGTGAAATGTGATGGGAAAGTTGTAAAAAGAATGAGTGCACGTATGAAAATCACCGGTATATAAATAGTATATGAATATTGCAGGGAAAAAACGTGATGAATCCTCTTCCTTCAATTTTCTGATTTTGGTACCAACTGATGTCTGGAAGAAAGTATTTCAATATGACAAATGTAATTGAGAAAATGAATAACTCTTTATATATATAAAAACAAGCCTATTAAAAATACATTAAAAAAATCAGAAAGTTCTGCAAAAAAAAATCGAAAACATACCTGATTCAATGATAATTGATTTTTTTGAGATTGAAGAAGGTGGTAAAAAAAGACATATTCAAATGAAAACCTAAAATCAAGTGGAAGATCAGTTTCGATGAAATGGAGTTAGCTGACAAAGAATTAATTGAATTTTAAAATTACCTTTTTTCAAAAAGCGAAAAATGTCACTTATCGTATATTCCTTCATGAATTATAATCGGTGACACGTCAAAAAATTATCAAAGTAACGTCAAACAACGTTTGAGGTCGTTGGAATAATTATGCAAGATAGCACGTGTATTTTTTCCCATTTGGTGCAACTATACTTACAGACGATGCTACTTTCTAGTTAAACGATTTACACTTCAATGAACGTTGAAATCTTTCAAACTTTTGAAATATTGCTAGAAAATGTGTTATATTATCATTTGTTTTATTGGAAAAATTAAATAATTAATTATTAAACAAATTAATACAAATTCGACCTCACTGAGTGTCGGCCATTTTGTGCGATAAATGAGACGCGACATTTTCAAATTTAAACACTCACGAAGCATGCGAGTAGCATGTAAATGTAGTTCAAATAAGAAAGTAATGGTTGCCGTAATTTACACGAAATATGAGAAAAGAAAAATTCTTACACGATCAGTGGTTTGTAGAAATATGGTAATTCGTGACATTTTTACACTGGACAAACGTTACGTATTTCTATCTATTTATAATTACAAGAGGCTTCGTGAAAATTCGAAAGATTTATAATAAAATGGAATGCCGTTTCGAAAAAGAAATTTCAATTTCGAAATTATATCACGAAATGGTAGACTGTTGAATAAATTTAAATATGGCGTCGTTGCATCATACGGTGTCAAATTGTAAATTAATTTTAATTTATAAACATAATCGCTTATTTATGATTAATATAAAAAAATAATTTATTATAAATAATAATTATTATAAAATAATATAAAATAATAATTTATTTCGAGTTAAATTATAATCATAACCTCTAAATAATAAGTGTTCCATTATTGTATCACATTTTCATTCTTATTGCGTACCTTATACATCCTGTGCATATGTTTGTATATTATAGTTTTGTATTTCATTTACTTCAATTGGGTATTTGACATATTCTAAATGCATAAATTATCTGCAGTCTAATAAGAAATGATGCACACACTATTTAGAAATCATTATATGACTGATCAACACAGTTTTCTGAAAATGTCTTGATCTTAATATCAAACTATTAAGTGTACAATCTAATTAGTATCCAATTATTGAGAAACCAAGTGATTAATGTTAATGGAGTTAAAAAGGATAATGATAACAGCAAGAAATATCACAAAACGGTTTTATTAAGAAAATAAAACTTACCTACTAGAACTTCTAATCTGTAATACCTACAGATAACAGTAATTAAAGTGGTATAATGAGTAGAATATGAGTAAAATAAGTAGGTATATACAGAGTGTTCCATTTAACTAGAAGTAGTGGAATATCTCATGAAAAATTAAAGTTATCAAGAAAACGTTCTTGCAAAAATTATTTCATATAAAAGAAAACATCAGCTAGTGTAAATAATTTATATATATAATGAAGGAAGATATATGAATGTTAAGTTCAATTTTCTACAGGACTTTTACAGGATTATTTATTGTTTTGTTGTTTTATTCACTACATACTAACTTTCATTGAAACAAATATAATAACATCATAAGATATTCAAACTAATACAATCCTATAAATCAGACCCATTATAGGTTACAAATAAATTGCAATCAATCAGCTGATTTTCTTTGATTTGACTCCTTAATTTATAATTATAAGAATAATGTTTCAGTAACTTTAATCCCTTATGAGATATTCCATCGTTTCCACTAAAGCAAAACATCCTATGGTAATTACATTTCTATTTGGGTAGAACATTGATTGATAACAATTTTATCAAAAACTGCTACACGTTTTCACTGACTCCAAAAAATACATATCTGAAAGCACTTTGACGAGTTTGCTAATACTACTCTTAATCGATTAATCCACTTCAATAAAGAAATAAGACTCGAAAAATTTAACTACCATCCATAACCTAAATTTCGCACTGATTTAACATACCAAGAACATGTTAGCAGTTCCGTAGTTCCAATAGTCGTCAACAGAATGCGTTGCACTCGGACAGATTGCCGAAGTAAACATTTCCTGTCCCTTTCCATCGCCCTTCTATTATGTCTATATCAAACGAGCGTGGTGCAAAGCTAATCGTAGCGATATCTATCGGTCAAAGCGTCAAGTGTTCGAAACACGATTGCATTGCGGTAAAACATCATGATTTTCGTCTGCTGAATGACAAAAGGGTTTATTCGATTTGGTTATCTAGGATATCGCGACGATGCGTTTCTTTCTACTTCCGTGTTCGTTAATTCATCGGCTCGAATCCAGTTGCGGGGAACAAATTGGACCACGCACGGTGGACGAGGTAAAACAGACGGGCCGATAAAAAAGGAAAGAAAAGAGACGTACGTGCAAGGTGGAACACTTTCGCGACGAAAAGGCCTCGGGCGACGCGAGTTCTGCGAACAAGGAGAGGCTTCGAAGAGTGCAACGATTTCTATGTGGGCCACGAGAAAGTCACTAGCGCGTGTCGCTTTTTTTCTCCACGGTTATTCGACCCTTTTGCACTTTCGCGGTCAAACGATCCTTTTCTCGGCTTCAGGAATTAACCTTGCGACGATAATCGATGATTTGAGGGTAAGCAGTTGCAGCAGATCGGTATAGTGGAGACCGATACTAGTTGCTTCGTACAGATATTGCCAATTTTTTGGTTAGGATCTAGCTAACAGGTTGACGAAATAAATTCTTTTTTGAAAATCAGTATTTGTGCGTTGGTGTATAGGTATGTTACAATAATATTTATCTTTTTAAATATCCTACTTGATTAATGCTTTAATATTCCTTTAGGGATATTTTTAAAGGAAAAACTAAAAGTGGTTGTTATATTTTACATAATATCGATTTTCTGGTGAAGAAAGGATATAATTAACAAGTTAATTGTGTCGTTTTATTTCTTTTGGAAACTGATACCTGCGTCTTTTGGTACGCTAAAATAGTCTTTATCTTTTTAAATGTCCGATTAAATTTATCATAATATTGCTTTTAGGAAGCACTTGGGCAAGTGGCCACATTTTACATAATTTCCTTGTCAAATAACAGGTAAATTTATTATATCAAATTTATGTAGTCTTTTATAAGTATTTTATTTTTACTTTCTACTGTCATTTTCTATACCATATAGTATTATTTTTAGATATAAAAGACAACATCTGTTTACTTCAATAAATATTTTTTGGTTTAGGTTATGTTACCTTTCTAATTTTTTTTAACTTATAATTAATATAACATACGTATATGTATTATTTTAAAATATTGGTAATAATTTTGTTTTATCAGTATTTTAATTCTTTGTACTATCCTAACCTCTCCTTTATACCTTATGATAAATAAGAATGTTAATGGGTAGTAAATTGAAATTAGTGTTAGACATTCTTGTGGAAAAAAGTAGACGCTAAAAGAAAAGAAAAGAAAGACAAAAGAGCATATGGAAAAAGAGATTTTGTCTCCTGTATTTTCACATTTAATTGACATTATGATTAACATTATGTCTGATATTATATATAACATCATAGTACCTACTGTATAATGGCTTTGAGGAAACATGTAGTACTAACCTATAATAATAACTACTTTATTTTTAAATATTCTTAGTAATGAAGAAATTTAAATATTTTACAAAAATATATGTAATGTAATAAAAACAATATTTAAAAATATATAAATTTGAACTACAGAATAACATTCAGATATAATATCTAATTATTCTGTGAATCACAATAATAATTAATAAAATAGTACATACTATGTTATACATAAATTTATTTATTAATTGAGATATTAAAAATTCAAATATAAGTAGAACATTGAATAGATTAAATTTACTGTTAAAATAATAGTAAATGTTTTCCAAAAAAGAAAATAAATACAAGAAACGATACATAACCTATATTTATGCAATAAATACTCTTATAAATATCCAAGTTTTCATGAATACACTAACAAAATAATTTAACAGCGTTTCCATATTCAAAATCATCTTTAATTTTTGTAGTAAAATTTATCTTTATCCTGAATAAACAACGATTAATTTCAATCTTTTCAGATGTCCACATAAATTCGAAATTTGACTATACTTTGTTCCCAAGTCACGGGAGTAACTTTCAAAGGAGTACAAATTCCTTCCTACGTTTCCTTGAGAATATTCGCACAAAGGAACGTTCGAGAAATCGATACTTGTACGATATTTTTCTGCAACGATCACACAAGAAAGCACTAAACATAACAGTACACTTTTTCCTCGGATAGAACTATTTATGCGAACAAGGTTTCTCGCATCTTCGACGGTACAAGAAATAATTGCGAACACATAAATTGACCATACCATTTAAATCGATGTGCGCATGCGCGGAAGATCGTAACCATAGAGCAAATAAGACGAGTCTACTTTACAACTCGTGTGACATTCTCCTCGTGGGTCAAATAGCACGCCATTGCAAATGTAAGTTTCTCTCTTTTTCCTTCCTTATTATTTTTTATTTACACGATCGCGTGTTAATTCATCAAGAATCATGTTAACAAAATGGCTGTCTTCTTTCAGTCGAAAATGGCGTGCGGTGGTACGAGAAAGTATGCGAAATGACTCCTTACGTCACAAAAAGTAAAAAAATAAAAGGAACTTGTGGAAAAGTTTTACTTACTGGAACGATATTTTAATTAACAGTACTCGCTTAAATGAGCTGTTAATTGAATCCAACTTATTCGAACTCCTACTATTTTAATGGTAAACTATATACAGTAGATCGGTTAATTTTTATTATATTGGTTGTTCCTGATCCTAACGGGATCAGACATATGGAATTCTACTGTAAAGATATAGAGTATTTATTTATAAAAACTTCCATTGTATACTAAGTACAAAAGTATAATAAAACGTGACCGCCTAGATTATCTTTAATTATTTAGTTATCAGAGAAACAATATAAAATTATTTTCATGCAAATGTAGGGTGCAAGAGAATAAAGAGAAGATAATGGCTGCAGAGTTTTGTTCAATTCACTGTCTTAGTGAGGACAGAAAAAGTCAAATTACTAAAAAAGAAAATTATCCAAGTGGTCAGGTTAAGTGGTCTACTTTGTCTAACTGGATTTCATATAATAGAAGCAGACTGATTCTTCCTGCTGCTATTTTTGGTTAAATAATAGAAAATCACGATCAAGTACACTGCAACTCCATTTACCTGGACCCATTGTAGGACAAAGTTCACGTGGTAAGAGTTCACTGATTCTCTTTAATACCTGTGATCTCTCGTTCAAGTAATAGGAGTTCACGCTCAGATAAGTGGAACTCCATTTATCTGAATCCGTAAGACATAACCAATGTACCAAGAGTACGTTATACTTACATCGAATAACTCACGTACTAGGAGTTCACTGATACCTTATGACCTCTGGTCCATGGAGACTATCTGACTATCCATGACCTCTGGTTCAAATAATGGAAATTCACGATCAAATAAGCAGATCCAGTTTTGGCAGGATCAGTCTGACATTAAGGGGGTATTTTTGCAATCTGGCTTCAAAAAATCGATTTTTTTTTTTTTACATTTCCTCAAACTATATGCTTTCGAAAATGTTCCTGTAAAAGGATTTGTTCCAATTCGTAAAATTAGCGAAGTTATAGATGTTTAAAGTGCAGCGTATAGGCATTGTACAATGGGTAACGAAAACTTCAAACGCATTTTTCTCGAAACCATATTTTTCGAACTTGCTGACGGATATCTCGCGTTTTAGCTGACCGATTGTTTCGAAATTTAGAGGAGACCTTCAAAGGATGTACCGTTATCGCGTGAACCACGAATTTCAAAATCTGACGTGTTTTTCTATTTTTGTTTACCATCCAAAGAGGAAAAGCGCAAGGAAAATCGATATTTAAACTTCGAAATGCCGCCATTTTTTTAATTTTCAAAATTTCGCTGTTTCGGTGGTTCATGCTATAGATGTATTTACATTAATTAAGATGCTTTTTGGTTTTTTCGTTTCTGTTAACCAGGTGGTCCGGAATCATGTCAGCTATTCGAGCCCATTTTTAAAACCATGATATACCTATAGCTATATAATTTCCACAATTTTCATTAATTTCGTTAAAAAAAATTGTAAATATTCTCTAAGTATTGATAAATTTAAGTGTGAAAACTGCATGCCAATATGTATCACGGTTTCCTTAGAAAAAAATCCCTAAAAAGTCGCTTTTTATTGGCTAGATTGCAATACCCCCTTAACTAAAATTTCGCTCCAGTAAATAGGATTCAAATAGGATTCTACTGTACTCTATTTTTCAAGAAGCTACCAGAGATGACTCTGAAATAAGCCATTATTACTCCGATGAAAATTAAATAACGATTAACTCTACAGCGAATGAAACATAGCTGATATGATACATAATCCTTCAGACCTAGGAGATCCTTCTATTCTGAGCCAATTCTATTCCAATTGCTCTTCAATCATCCAACGAAACGCATTTCCATACTAAAACCTCATTCCTGTTCTAGAAAAACACGCGAGACAACTGTGCTGTTTACGAGTTGCATTAACACTCTTTCAAAAATATTGCACAAGACGTAGCTGCGAATTTTTGAAACCAATAAAGCCTGCGTTACGACGTCCAGGTCGCTACCATAACCGAAGCGTTACTTTCACGTGTTAAAAAGTAACGACATAATAATAATCTGCGGTAGAAAACACGCATTAAATGGCCATCTATAACGTAAGTATAGCTCTGCACCGACGGTTTTAATCTCACTGTGCCATTCCATCGTAAAAAGTGTCAATAGGGACACGCGATTGCGACTTGGCGCGTGTGCAACTGTGCATGACTTCGATAAATCACATCTGTCATGATTAGGATTCTATGGAAGCACGAAATGAAGATGCTCGTCTGGAGAACAGAGCTTCCAACGAACGGACCACGATCGTAATTGCTTCCTAATCTACGTTACGAAACATTCCATGCATAAACGTATCGAGTGTACCAACTGTGCCTGTCTCTATGAGTGTCTAGCACAGTAGACTAATCATTCTAATACCGTTGTTAAGGTTACCATAAGGTTTATAATTAATCATGTGACATATAATATTGAACTGTAATTCGTCGAACGTTTCTTATGACGATTAGAAGGAAGTACAGTGCAGATAATATAGGCATAATACCGATATTGCCTTTGTGGACGGAGCGGTCTTGAGTGAACCGTACGGTAGGCCCGAGTCGCTGCCACGACAGTCATTAAAAATTACTAACGCTTAAATACCGAATAAGGGGCTCTAAAAACTGGTGAATTTTATTATACATTGTGCTTTATAGAAGCAGTTCGTCAGTAATTGCGAACAATTCCAAATGGAGGTAGTGTAAGTAATAACCGAAAACGAGAAACACGTTGCTAAGGTCAAAATGGGAGATCTCCCCGATCGGTCGGTCACCGACTTACATTAAAATAGGAAGATTTCCCCGATCGGTCGGGCACCGGCTTACTTTAACATTTTACCGACCGCAAACCTATTAATCGGCTTTTGGTTGCCGATGCTTACCGACCGATAGCCTATTTTTAGGCTTTCTGGTACGTTGCTCAGTTGCGTTAGGTGCGTTGCTTTGTAAGCTCCCACATTGTTGCGGCCCTAGGACCGCAATGTCCCAGGTCAAGTGGAGGACTGTTTTATGTCCTGAGTGTCTGTTTTTTTTTACAAATTTATTTGAGCATACGAAATGCACAGATACTCCCGTGCGACAGTGTAAACCGAAACAGAGCCGGCGCCAGGGAGAATCTGCGGCTGAGCGGCCGTTGAAGCGCTAGCGGTCGGTAAAGTGTTAAATTTTCGTTCATAGCGACGCTGGCAATAAGGAAATAAAACAGTTCGCCATTTAACCGTTTGCGTCCCAAGCAGCGCGATCGCGCTCTTCAGTCAAAATGGCGCGCTCAACTTTGCTGATGCACGTACGTCACATAGCACCAATAAGCGCCATTGCAACGATATGGATTTTTCGACATAATATTAAACAAGCGTTATCGCGCCGTTTGGACTACTTCGCACTCGATTAAGGCAAGCGTTATAGCGCTGTTCAGGATTTTTCGACCGTGTTCTTCCGAAAGCCTCTGGGACTTGGGGCGTACGGTCCTAGGGCATATTTGTGTTTCTCGGCCATAGCAACGCGTTTACGTGAGACACGTTTGAGCCGTTCACTGCACAAATCGATTAACTCCGCTTTTTGAAAAATCTCAAATTTAAGTGTCAAAGCACTTGGTACAGTCGTAACTTTTTATATTTATAATAACTTTCCCTGATAATTAAGATTAACACCATTAAACGACAAAAATTTTTTGACCACTGAATAATAAATAATTTATTTCAGAGGTCACTTTGATTAACTCCGTACTCTAATGTAAATCGTTGCAATAATGCAACTCAAATGCACTAGCAAGCCATGAATGATAACAGTGAATTTTTAGTGCCGTCTTATCAGAATTTAAGTAAAATTTAGTAAAATTTAAATTTATTACTTTTTCACTTGTCAAATCGATTAACTCTTCCAGTAACATAAAAATGGTAACATTACTAACGATTACCTTTTGGCTATTTTTTCTTATAAATTTTATATACCGTTAGATGAAAGTTACATTTGTATTTATGCATTCTACGATATTTATTTCGATTTAAATTATAAAGGGAATTTTAAAAAACAATATACATTATTTCATTGCATTTCTCCAATTTTTGTTTTATGGAGTTAATCAATTTGTGCAGTGAACGGATCATATATATTTAAAAATTTTCCTGTTCTATTAAATTTTGAACAAGCCTAATTCATAATAGGATTAGAACCTTAGTATATCTGTATATCTGCTTCATACTGATACAATTATTAGTGCTATATCGTCTTTTAGACTCTCTCAGTGAACTAAAATTTGTTAACAATCTCACCTTTATTTAGGACTATGAAATATCCTAAATTTCAACAAGCTCAGTATTCACTTATTTTATCACATTCAGCTTCAGTATGAAAATAGTATAAGCTACAAGAGAAGTATGTGATACTCAATAACTATTTCAGAGTTTGGCCTCTATAACAATAAACACGTCATAATTCTTCTTTTAAGATTAAGAGACTGTACACCATAAGGACAATATTTACCCATTGAAATAACAGATTTTAATTACCAATTACCTACACACATGTACATGGTGTACGTGAAAAACAGGCTAAAGAAATTCTTCTAAATATTCTGATATTTCATAAGACACCAATGCCTTGACACGTGGACTTAGAACTTGATAAATAAGATATTCCATAATTCCAGCTTTTTGCAGAACGTTACGTCTCAGGAAAGAATAGTGAGAGTTGCATTTTCTTGAGAATTCTAGTTAAGAACTCAGTGCACTTCGGTGTCAAAATTCCTTTCTGCAGTCCCCAGAGACATACACCTGCTTTTGACAAAATTAATGTCGACTCATATTGAAATAGAACTGTAATTAATATATTTCCTTATCTTTAATTTCCAACAATAAAATTAAAAACAAACGAAAATATTAAATTAAACAAACTTGAAATAAAAATATAAAATCCTCAAAATTCTAAAAAATTACAAATATTTCACCAGTCATAAAATTGTGACTGGTACCCTGAATGGCGTTTGAATTGTAGGCAAGTCGAGCACTTGTCTACATTTTTATTCGAAGAAACACGCTATGAGTCTCCAGAATACGCACGTAAAATTACAAGAAGTGTTACAACTGTTTAGTATTTGGAAGTAAAATAAGGATCTGGCCTAGAAACGTCAGAGTGAGATGCATGTTTTGTTCTTTCAGCCAGAACTCGATAGAAACGTGCAAATCGTGAAATAGCTCTCGATAGAGCAACTTCTTAACATCAACTGGCCCATTACTGCCAAGGTCATTCGATATCCACTAATTCGATATAACGATTACATAAAAATGAAAGTAAATATAAAAGATGGAAACTTTATCTACTTAAAAAATTCATATAATACTGCGATTTAAATTTAATTATATAAACACATATAATTATATTCTATAAATTTCAAAGAAATTGAAATAAGAGAATAGTACTTTAACACTAACCTACCACAACCGGTCGAACGACCTGTAGGTGGAGAAATGAAGGAAAAATAATTTGAAAAAGATCGGGTTAAGAGAAAATATTGAAAAATTCGTAACAAGTATATTAACCCATTACACTACGATTTAATTACGAAAAATTATACATCGAAGAGGTATTTAAATTTAATTGACCATACTTCATTCCATCTGTGATAAGAGTGGGTAAAAATTTTAGAAATTCTTCGAACTTTATGCATGTTGAAATTTGATAAGTATATTTATGGTTACGTGGTAAGTGTAGCTTATGATCGTGAGATTTCACGTAAAGAATATATGACGAGCAAAACTCGTTGTTATAGTACCAAGGGTTAAAAGAAAAATAGAAAAGTCAATACTGAATACAGAATTTTTAGTAAAAAATTTAAAAAATTTATTTTGGACTGCGGTGTAATTAGTGTTAATTACACTTGGTGTAATTGTTGTACCATTATTTTAAACAGAATTGTCAGTAAAAAAAATTTTAAGTAGTTTTTGGGCTGTAATGTAATTAGTGATAATTACACTTGGTGTAATTGTTGTAAAATTATTTTAAACAGAATTGTCAATAAAAAAAACTTTAAAGCAATTTTTTGGGCTGTGGTGTAATTAGTGTTAAATACATTTGGTGTAATTGTTGTATCATTATTTTAAACAGAATTTTCAATAAAACAATGTTAAAAACGGTTATTTTAAACTGCGGTGTAATTAGTGTTAATTACACTACGTGCAATTGTTGCACCATTAGTTTATACAGAAATTTTAGTCAAAAACTTAAAAACGGATATTTTGTGCTGTGATGTAATTAATGTTAATTATACTTGGTGTAATTGTTGCACCATTATCTTAAACAGAATTCTCAGTAAGAAAAAATTTTTAAAGCGGATATTTTGAATTGCGGATAATTGTTGCACCATTATCTTAAACAGAATTCTCAGTAAGAAAAAATTTTTAAAGCGGATATTTTGAATTGCGGTGTAGTTAATTACACCCGGTGTAATTATTGCACTATTACTTCATACATGCCTATTCGCGATGAAATCTAAGAAGCGCCTGATCACGTGATCGATCGATGCTTCCGGTCAACGGGGACCGATAATCTTCTACATGTACCTATACTGTGTTATGAATCGATTTAATCTTTTTGAATCTATTTTATTCGCAATAATATCGCGTACCAGTGGTGACTCACCTAGATTCTTAATCAACTACAATATTATTTATCAAATTGCTTTCCATAAACTTGATATAAATTACATAAATACAACTGTAAGATTGCGAACCTGGAAACCATTTTTTACAGGCTTGTTACACTATGGTACTATATAACGAGTGACACATTTATTAATCTCTGTCTTTTATGCCATCATATAACATTTATTTTTATATATTACTATATAATGAATATATAAATATACTGATATATTGTACATTACGTATTGCAATTTTATATATATTTCATGTAAGAACATCCTGTATTATTATAATAATAATAATCGTATTATTATAATATTATTAGTAATGTTTATTAATATATTCATATATGTATATGACATTACACAATGTGATAATAGTGATAAAAATGATAAAAATAAGATGGACGCGATTCTACGTCTAAAAATAAGTGAAAAAGAACGAATACCACTTTTTCGTTAGAAGCTTCGTTTTCGAGATATTCGAGTTTGAAGATTCGTGGGGTGTGCATATGCTTAATCTTAACGCTACGAATTTCACTGTATGTAATCTTCCTTCATCAGTACTTTGAAAATAGTACCTGTCGGTATAAAAACGTACGTTTATGAATATGAATAGAGACAGTCTATAGTGAAATTCGTTGCGCTACGGTTTGAATAAAAGAACGCATGCGCAATGAATTTTCAAACTCGATTTCCTCGAAAACGAAGCCTCCAACGAAAAAATTCTATTCCGCTATTTTAACATATTTTTAGATGCAGAAACATCTTCCGCACAATTATTTCATCAAAAGACTTTATGAACACTAATTTCCGTATTTTATGACAATTTTCCAAATAAATTTAAAAATAATTAACACTTACTGTACAAATCATAACCTATAAACGAGTAAAGAACGCTCGAAATATTCCACAAACGAAAACAAAAGGATAAGAAAAGATAAAATGAAAAGTTAACTTAAAACTTACAAAACAATAATTCCAGAAAAATATCTCGAATCTACATTACAATAACCCCAATGCAAACAACTTTCACATGTATTTAATAATTTATAAGATAGCGTAGTGTATCAAGGTATCTCATTATAAAATCTTGTTGTAAGTCGTGATATAACTACCATTTGGTTATCAGATGATCAAAGTTAATCACTACATCGTAAACTACGAGCACAATCTGAGTAGCGGAATTCCATTTAATCCGCGAGACCGTATTCTCGTGTAGGTAATTAAGTAGAGTAAAAATCTATTTAACCGACGGCCGCGAAGATCCCCTTTGATGACTGGGTTCGTATCGACACCGATCTCCGGCCACGCCACAGCGATGAAACCGTAATCGAATTCACGGAGAAAGTTGACCGAAATCACGTAAAGTGATTCTCCTTGAGAAAACGAATGTTCGTTTCAGTCATGTGACGTTACCGAAATTCTCACACTCGAACGAATGGGCAACGGTGAATCGAATTGCGGAAGCACTCGAATACTCATGAGCTGCAGGTGGTATTAAGCGAGGTATCTATGCCACAGCTGATATTTAAGACCGGTATTACAAGTTAGGATAACGCTATCGATATGCCTTTCAGTTTCTTTTTGTTTTGATAACGAGACATCAGGTAAAAGCATTAGTAGCTGCAGAGGAAAAAAGTGAAAGTGCGTCTACTATAGAGAAGGATACGATGCTGGAAATACGATCCACGCTGAAATACGGCGGTATTAAAACGGACAAATTGAAAGTTGCGAATGATAGAGTAAGAGAGTCGTCCATTACTGACTCGCATGGACAGAGAGCCCTGACATTGGAATTTTTAGTGAGGTTATGCGGAGTTAAAGGTTAGAATGACGATTAAGGATTGAGATTAAATGAAGCTACAATAAATCACGTTAGATGAAAATTAATAACTACTGAATACGATTAAAAATAAAGATTGGAAATTAAGGAATCATTAAATAGAGATTGCTGGTTAAAAATGAGAAATTAAGCAGACATTGTAGATGGAAAATTAAACAATTTACATAAAAATAGAAAGTAAAAATTAAAAATTTAAATTTAAATGAAGATTGAAAATTGAAGATTGGAAATTAAAATAAAGAATTAAATACCGATTGAAGATAATAAGTTAAAATTGAAATGAAGATTGGAAATAAAAAATCAAACAATTTAACTATAAATTTAAATTTAAATGAAGACTGAAGATTAAAAATTAAGAATTAAATAAAGACTGAAGATTAAAAATTAAATATAGATTTTAGATTAAAAATTAAATAACAATTACATATTACTATTCCATAAAAATTAAATATTATAATAATGATTGAATACCAAAGAATATTATCTAGGATCAAAAAGATTTAGAACTCAAAATTTAATCTATGCTAGAATACTTACATAATAGAACAAAAAGTAATAAACTCTGTTTAGACATCTTTATCGCTCGAATAACGAAAGTTAACAGTTGAACTAGATTCCGATACTGTCGTAAAACGCTAATTTTTATTAGGAGCTCATTATCTTGTGCAAGAAACAAGTACAGTCTTACTTAACTTCCTGTTCCAATTAACTGCTTTATATTTACAATTGTTATTTGCGAAATTCAAACACAAAAAACGTATTTTACAGAAAAAATCCATTTTTTTAAATTTTATATGAAGGATTTCCTTTTGCATATACTTCATAAAGAATACATTTTTAATCCTTTTTTAACTCTATAATAAAACTACACTTAAAAAATACAAAAGTAATTTAATTATCTATATTCTATTTAAATTCATTATATCAAATATTAAAAAATATAATTTTAATTATTTTAGATATAAATATTAACAATCACATCATATACCATATTGCAGAAAAATTTTAAACGACCCGTTATACGAATATAACATTGTTGACTGAATGATGAATCGTTTACAGAGCCTACAATGAGAATGGAATTTGAAACAAGGTCAATATTCTACGTAACATTCTTACGGCGGGGTTTATGGACTTGCAGCACATAAAACAATGCATAGCGCTTTAAGAAGAAAGACACGGAAAATAATGCGGAAGTTAAGTAAGGTGAAGGCAGAAGAGTAAAAAGTGAAATGATTACACGCTCAACTAAAAGTCAATGTACTGTGAATAACAGTATTTGATAACAGAAATAAGCTGATTTAAAACATTGGTATGATCCGAAGTACCGTAATTATATATTTTTCTAGACATTCATTATGGTTCCTTTCTCATAGGTTTTATGCTACGAGGTGATTTAGATGCTATTAAAAGCTTATTTTAAAGTGAAAAAAATGTATAACAAAAATAAAACGAACCTGCTTGAAATTTATAGATGATGGGGAGAAAGTTATTAGAAATCGAAAGTATCAAATTTTTATAGGAAACACATTTACTCTAATTTTTATATTTGTAAATCTTTAACAAGATTTTTTGTGTAAGTGAATTATAGCATTGTTTTATAATTGATCAACATCTTTATGAGGAATAAAAATACCACAAATGTTAGACGTTTTAAAAGGAAAAAGCTTTCCGCGTCTTTTTATTTTTCAATGAAATTATCCAACCCTGTTTTCTAGTTATATATATATTTTTATTATCACTACTATACTTCTGAAGACAATTAAAAATTTGTAAATTTTTAATTACTGTCTTTAAAGAAGATAATAAATTTCTTTTCTACTATAATTTCATTATGCAGCTTAACTTTAAATATACGAACGATCAGAGAATCAAGTATTTAAAAGAAATAAATAAAATTTTAATAATTTCGTATCATTACAAAAATTTAGTAATACTGATAATTGAATTTTACTAATTATAATAGAGTTTAGTATTCAAATTTTTAATATGTTATTAAAATACCCGGAAATCGAATAATTCGTTTGAAATATTTTATGACTCTCGGAAATTAAATTAGTTTTAAAACCTTTCACCATTTTAATTGTATTTTGAAGAAATCTATTATACCGACAATTTTCCAGTACACACCGGATACGTTTGTTTTCAGAATAGTATAAACAAAACGAGTTTTAATCGATATTGTTCAAGGAATTCCTGTCTTTAAAACCACATTACTACTTAATGTGGGAAAAAATGCAAGACAAAAGATGGCACTTACCTGACTTTGACCAACTCGATACAATGCTGGATCTACATCTACGGTGAGCATCATATCTTCCACAGCACGACGTTCATCAGCTACAGGACTACCTGGTCGTGTGTTTACATCGCTTGACAATAAGCCGAATCGTCTTCTGAATTCACCCAAAGCCATGTGCTTAGGGAATCCAACTTTATGTAGTCGAACTGCATCAATTATTTGGCTTCCACGAATCTGTAACAAAAATTAAGATATCTCCTTATATCTTGTATTTCAAATAGAAAAATTAACGCAGAGTGAAGGTTTATATAGCATAAATAAAAATCTGGTATAGCTGAACTTAAATTTTTTTGTAATAACTTTGAAATAAAAAACAGAAGTACATTATTATTTTATATTTAACTAGCATCTTTCACTATATAATTATATTACTCTTCATCTATTGAATTTATACTTAATTTTATATTTCTTGTATTATGTAACATAGACACATTTATTTGGATTTAATATACTATATAACATATATAGACTTAAAATGTAAAAAGAATTATTGATATATAGAGATAATTCAATACTAATGATCATTATTACCATGTTATTAATATATTATACGAATATTTATACTACATTATTATACCTATATGACACACATACTTTACATTTATCTCATAATTACTCACGATATTAATGCATTACTATCAGTGAATTATTCGTCTATTATTAACTCCAGCAGACATTACACTTTAACATTTATTACTTTTGTAACTATATATAACAATCTATAATATATGTAAATGTTTGTATTAAAACAATACATATTGTTTTTCTAATAGTTAATTGTACCCATATTATTCAAATATACAAACAATTATTGAATATAACTAGCTTTTTTCGATTATTATTTGTTTACACACTTTTTATACTTTATTTTGTTTCTGCATTAATTGTTTAAATTAAATTGTAAAGTAATTAAGTAAAAGCAATATTACAAATCAATTAAACTTTTATGATATTAAAACAATTTTTACCTGTGATCGTAGAAGAGGTACGTTAATAACACTGTCCTCGCTTTGATTCGACTTTACTGATAATAGACTTTTATTGTCAGTGCAACCAGCATTGTGTTGCGGCAGTATACAATGGACGAATTTAACTCGAGTTCTTCGTAAAGTTTCAATTAATCCATCCTGTAACCAATTACAAAATCTTCTTCATTTTTATGTTAGATATAAAATTTAGATCAATTTTTCAGAAAAATCGATTATACGATATCTTGTCTTTCTTATACGTAAACCGGCAACAAAGCAAAACACAAAAACAGACAGTGATACTATACAAACGTGCATTTTAATTCAAGGAACATTTTCAACTCTACAAGTATCTTGTTCATAAAGCGAAAATCAGTATAGTTTCAGTTATTCGTAAACTTATGTTAACTGAGTCATTGTTTGAAGATAATATAATATGTAATACGACATACGACCTTATCTTTCATGTGCGTGTACATTTATAAGAAACTAAATATTCTCTTTAGCCGGAACGTAAGTATTTATGGACATGTGACGAATTACAGATTACAAGTAAATAGTAATAGTTATGACATACGGTGTTATAACTTACAACAGTGAATTTGACTTGAAGGCAAATATTTTTTCTTTTTACGGCAGTGAATGTTCGTCGTATACTAGAAGCTCTTCTTAGAGACTGTGAACCTTCTAAACCAGGCATAGAACTACATAAGGTTCCAGATACCCCAGCTCCACGTGCACTAACGAATAGCATATTGACATCTTCCCTGATATCAAGATAAAGTATAATGTTAGTTACTTGGATCAAAAACTTTTGGTTTATAAAAATATTTATTAATTATTTCAGGTTGAAGAAGTAATGAAAAATGTATAATGATTTTAAAATTATCATAATATGAATTTTAAATATAAAAAAACTATATTAAATTTGAACATACATAAATTCTCACAATAAAGATAATAATCAGTTAAATAAAAATAATGACTATATAATAATGTTAATAATATAAATAATCTGCATTATATTTATAAAGATTATTTCTTCCACTCTTAATATAATATTTATTTTTATCAAACTATTCCACATAACTTTAATTAATTTAAATTAAATACCTTGTACTTTCTTGGAGTATAGTAATGGCACTTTTAGTAACAGGATTTTCTCGCGTCGCTTTCAGCCATCCTGTTGCTGTATATAGTACAGGGTTAGTACCCAACAAATGTTGTAAGACAAATTGATTGTTCCCAGGTGCTTTTCTTAGCAATATCTGATGATCTGTTAACAAACAAGAATGATATGGTGAATAAAAATAGTGGTATAAATTTTCATCTTTTTTTTAAAATTTGAATCGTGTCCAAAAAAAAAGAGAAAGAAAAAAATATATACCTATATTAAGACATGATTACATTATTATGATAACATTATACAATAGTACCAAAATAATAAAAATAATTTTATTGAGTATAATATATTATATATTTTGTATGTCATAATTTCTCAATTTTTGTTATAATAAATTAAATTTTCAATGCAAAATATAAAATATTTTATATACAATCTAATTTTCTATATATTTTTTTAAATATATATTTCACTTAAGGAAAAAAATTAGTTTTTTATTGAAAAATTATCATTGAAAAACATTTGCAACTTATTTTATTTTTCAAAATGATACAATATTTAAAAACATTTATATACCTCTATCTCCATAATGAGAAAACAATCGATCTAAAAATGTTTCGTCGCTACCACCAGGACATACTGTTTCTTCGTCTAGCAACCATAGAAGACCCTTTCGTTCCATCTGTCTACTACCACTAAGGTCACTTTGACTAGTTCGCAACATCGTCGCACCTTGCGAACTTCCGCGATCTAATAGCGAAATTAAACCCTGAGGCGATCCAATTCCATCTTCATCGCAGTCATCTTCGTAATCTACGTCAATTCCTTCTTGGACGTACCTATTTTTAAAATGTATTAGTTATACAGATGAATTCCATAACAATAATTTATACATTACATTAAAAATTTTTTAATTCTTATTTTCTTCTTTATTCGTGGAAATATAATGCATTCCTTTCAACCCCAAAATTAGTTAAAGTTAGCACTTCACATAATTTATGAACAAACACATTAAAATTATCTTTTATATTCGCACGACATTGTCTTTCATTTACCGCCCTTTTGTTCTTTATCCCCACTCTAGTCACAGTCTAGACATGATAATTAACCAATCACTTTTAAGCTTTAAATTCTTATCTAGTGTAAATCACCACACTTTAAATTAAATGTTTTCCAACTAGAACTACAATATTAAATCAAAATAACACTAAATTATCAAACTATTCGATATTGATAAATACAAAAAGATACATCAATTTTACATCTAATTATATCTAATTTAATCTAATATATATAAATCTTTATCTTTTGTAAAACTTCTATTGATGTAAAATTATAAATTTTGAAATGTATTAGCAAATGTTTTTAATTTAAATTAATCACATATTATTAAATGAAAGAATAGAGTATATGTTAATATTAAAAATAATGATTTCATTAAAGAAAAAAACACAACAAAATTTTACGTATGTATAGTTTGTGCATAGTAATTTCAAATATCATATATATTAAATAATAATTGAATGTATATAACATCAAGAATATTTTTTTACATTTTGGAATATAATTCAAATATTTCAAGAGAGATATTTCTTATGATAAATCCAGGTTTTGAAGACAAGTGAAAATAATAACTTGTCTTAATTAACGTTATTAAAGACTATATATACAATACATTTCTTGAAATCAAAGCAAAGGACATTTATTTGACTTTAAACTCAAGAATAATACATTCGTTAACCCCTTGTCCTACGATTTAAGTTCTGATGGCGCCTGCCATAATCAATAGCACAGTCATACAATGAGTCATTTCGTATGAATGGAGTGAAGAATAACACGTAACAGAGACAGTAAGATATCGACGAAAATTAACCACGAGTCTCACCCGTGTTGCTTACATTGGGCCCTATCTACAGACCATGCGGCTCTCGTCAGACACACTTATATTTGGCTCAATTTCCTTACCACGAGTCTCACGCGATATTGTAGTTGAAGGGGTTAATTAAACAATCATATATATTAATTTTACATAAAATCATTCTAATTATACATTATCCTCATGGAGAAAATTAAATTTTAATTCAAGATTCTGTTATATTACCTATACTTCTTAATTGAAATAAGATGTTTTAATCAATTCATCAGATTCGACTACAACATACCTGTCCTTTGGGGCCACCAGAGTCGTATGATGGAACAGCAACTGGAGCCGTTCTTGCAAGTAATTGTGACAGAGGTCTTCGAAACAAGCTCCAGTTTGTCGTCCACAGGAGGCCGGATTCTGAAAACCTGGCGAGTCACACAGTAACAAGGACGACACTGTGTGCACGGAGGATGATATGGATCTGTGGAAACATAAAGAGCTACATTATTATCATTATCCTCAGCTTATCCTCAGCTTGTCAGTATTTAGTAACAAAAGGATCATACCTATTGATGAGAGCAGCTACACAATGGAACACTTCAGAATAAAGTCCAATGAGAAGACCTTCGAGGGCATCTAAGCCCATGATATCTTTGCTTTGTTCCGTAGGACTCGGTGTACGTAGAGCAGGTCTTGGAGTACTTGGTGTACCAGCACCACCTCCGTTGGAAGAAAAGACTATTCTACTCAATTCCTCGACGGTAGTACCCAATAACGTGGCAGCTTTCTCTGCACACTCGACTCTTGCAAACTGCCATCGACTTTGCGAGCTGGTGCCAGCTTTAACCGCACCGGCACAGCTCAGATGATATATACCAGCAAGGACCAGCCAAATGACTTTCTCGTCGGCCTCGAAAACACCAAGAATCCTAAAGGCGGCCACGATTCGATTAAACTCGACCATAGCACGTTGCTTGTCTTCGTGCTTTTGCAGAGGTGTAATGAACGCATTGTTCTCCGCGACTAGATTGGTAAGGTGCAATTCCTTTCTGAGAGCACCCTCTGCGCCTGCCAGCAAACGGTAAATCGCATGGAAGGTTGGCTCTCCATTCGCTCTTCTGCCTATCCTGGATTTTTCCAAAAGCAATACCTGGTGAACAAAGGGAAACAGTTAGGTCAATGTCTTAAATATTCTTTTCTCATTTTATTTCATGCTACATAGTTGTATTGATCTAACTTTTATGAATTTAATTTATATCGTTTGGTTTTCATAGATACTGAATATCTTGAAAAATATTATGAAGAAACAGATAGAGGGTTCCACTTAAAAAATTATGTCTCTTTCAAATTATTTCTGCTGCCTGATAATAAAAATGATTTACACTCTCTTTATATCAAACAATTTTTGTACAAATTATTTTTTATATATAATTTCAATCTGGTGTGAAGTAAGATATTTAAACTGGTATTTATTATCATGGTGAATGTTGTCATTTCTGTATGTGACAATTGATGATAGTGTTCTCCTCAAGTGTGCATGAAGAAGAAGATTATGTATAGTCATTTAAGGTATTTTGGTACTCCAACAGATTCAGTACAAATTTATGCTGTACACTTTGGCATGAGTATAGAGTATTATGTTAAGTTCTCTGGTGGTTTCTGAACGTCCCTTTAAACTCTTCTATACAGCTTCAGTTAGGTGTGTGCTACATCTTGTAAATATTCGGATGTATTTATGGTAATCATTGTAAATTGTTGGAGGTGAAGTTAAGTATGGTATTAACTGCGTTTTGATGATGAAATCTACAACGTGTGTGGTGTTTGGGTTTCACCAAGCATCTATAGAACTGGCTATAAAGAGACTCTTAAAGACCACATGGATTTGATCGCCTGATATATAAGCTGTTATTACAGTGTAAACTATTTTGAGGGTAGTAAGAGTGAGCTGCTACGAGGAACAAAGGACATATTTTTTTCTTTTGTTCTTTTTTTTGATTGTCTAAAATGTTCAATAGAAACCATATAATATATAGTAGCTTGCTGTATATATTATATGCGTGATGGTTGTTACCATTATGACGTGTGGCTGACACGTTTTGTTCCTATATTCTCCACAGTCAATGTATACAAAAATTCTTACATATATTTGAAAATCGCTGATATTATTTTTAATATGACATAAGATAAAATAACATTTTTAATAATTATTGTACTATTAAATATTTAATATTTTCTTAATACATTATTGGGTATTTCAAATATTTTTAATAAGATTCTCTCTTGAAATTTTGAAACTCTAGTTATAATGAAAATCGAATTAAAACAAAACAAAAATATTTGTACCTAGAAATATTAAACTATACGAAAAACAGCAAAAAATTTTGTGGAAGGTCTTATGTTATAAAAGAATTGTTGAAAATCACTTTTCATTTGAATATTTCTCTAGAGTCTTCCTTCTTGATTCGATCGATTGTGTTCTTTATTGAGGGCATTACACCCAGAAGCCATAGTACCAAAGTACTGGTATAGTAAACTTTATAGTACAAGCATTGGTACAGTAGAATTCTAAAACTTGGATGTAACATAAATTTCTGCTACTAAAAATGTCGTGAGAAATAAATTGAATAATACAATAATTATGTAATTATATACACCTAAAAAAGAATATAAATTATTCCTTTATTTACAATGAATGGATTAAAACATTTCTGATTATCAACAAAAATTATAATGATTTTACTTAAAATTATTGCTTTTCAAATGTTAGAAGATAGTGTTAACGTAAACATATTGTATATACCTGCAAAGATGCGGATGCTATTTGCCCTGATTGATCGAAATCCAAACTAAAGATCTGTGTAAAACGCGTTGCATTGGAATTCATATGCGTCCTACTATTTCCAAAAGCCTCCAGGACTGTGAAAAGGGCGTTGAGTTTTTCGATGGTCAGAATCTTAAAAACAATATACAACTCGTAAAATGACATAAAATAATAAAAAAAGGATGTATATAATTTAATAGAATAAAATATATAATTAATAATTATATATTATAATATTATAATAATATTAATATGTAATATTAAATATTAATTTATGGTATAATGTATTGTATTAAAAATTACATTATTACTATTTATTATTACAGTATTTCCAATAATATGTAATACTCTATATAATATAGTACACATTATAATATATTTTATTATATGATATATGATTATGATTATTTTATTATATTATACATTATGATATAATTTATTATTATTTATTATATTCCAATATATTACAATATCATAATGTAATATATATGTACTGCAATTATATGAGTTTTAATTTCCAAGCAATCTCTCAACCTTTCTTCATGAATTCAAAGTTCATAAACGTTATAAATGCAACACTGAATATGATTATTCACAAATGTAATTATTATTTATAAATATAATTTTACACATTTAATTTCTGATATATGTATTAAAATGAACTGTTACTGAATCATATAAATTTTGGCTCACCTTGTTAACTGTGCCTGCAGCCAATACAAGATAATGAAGAGCATGTTTAAAATTTGTTGTTTTGCCTGATCCACTACGACCCAGAAAAACTAAGGAATGGTCTCTTCGAGTTGCTAACATCCCTCTGTAGGCTGCTTGCGCCATCGCATAAACATGAGGCGGCATATCTTCGCTCTTGCATCCTCTAAACATGTGTGCCACCTGAAAAAGAAGTAAATGGGCAATAAGCTTTGGGAAAACACATCTTACTGAATATAGTACTCGATATTTATGTTGACAGGTCAAAAGGTTTTATAAATAATTGGAAGTAAATTTAATAACTTAGGTATGAAGACTTGATCATTCTGTGTATATTTCTTTTTGAGTAAAAAAACAATAAAGAGTATAAATTATAGTATAGACCAGGTTTGAGCCTTTTTAAGAAATTTTCATATATCATTATTTTTATATCAAAATTTTATATAGAATTAATTTGTTTATACAATTAAATAACTTATTTGTCTCTTGTCATCTCTAACTTGGGCATGAAGACTTGATCATTCTGTACATATTTCTCATTGAGTAACAAAATAACCAGTGCAAATTATAGTACAGACCAGGATTGGACTTTTTAAGAAATTTTCATATATCATTATTTTTAAATCAGAATTTTATATAGAATTAATTTGTTTATACAATTAAATAACTTATTTGTCTTTTTAAGAAACAAATTATTTCTTATTTGCTATTTGATCTTGATGAAACTAGAATTTAATATACAATATAATCCTAAAAGGATATACTTAACAAGATATACCTAAAAGGATCATATAAGTATCCTTCTTATTATATCTAATAATTTTTATTTTTTAAATAATTAATATTATTGCTGTATGAAAATTTATGTAAAGAGTAGGAAACAAGATCTTATGTTGGAAGAGATAGAAGTTAAGCTAAAACCATAATAAAACACCTATATCATTTTATAGTAATTGTTCAAATATGATGTCTGATATTCCCTTTCTCTTATAGTTTCTAAAAGTCTAGGTATAATTTCTTAAAATTGAAGTATAATTTCTAAGTCCAATTGTAAGTATAATTTTTCCAAAACTTTTTGTTTATTAGATATACCAATTTGTCAGTGTAAATGAACATATCTTTTTTCATTTTGCTTTTGTCTTCCATTGACTTTGTCTTTGTATATTTTTTATTTGGAGTTATTCCACCCATAAATGATATATGAAGTTCAAATTGGAACCTTGGAGAGGTCAAGGGAGCAAGTTTGTTTTATTATTTTTAAAAAATTCTTTTACATCTTTCGATACACTTTGAGTCATTGCCTTCATCAAATACAACGTATTTCATATTCGTTAATTTTCTTTTAATAATTGCTAGGTTGCTGACGTGATCATTATTATAGCAACCCCATATCGTAATGGATCTGCCTTCGTACTTTTAATGCTGGAGTAATCATACACGGTTTAATGGGATTTCCAAGTATACTGTCCACACGTGGTATCCTGATTGATTTCGATTCGATTCGATTCAGTTCAAAAGAAATTCAATTATTTGTTCGTTAACGTGTTTTTGTTATACTAATTTATCAATTTTTATATTTATTTATTGACATTGGAGTTGCATACTTAAAAAATGTGCAATTCCAAATATATTTTTCAACGAAATTTGTATAGTACTTCTTATTCTAATGGTAGTGTATGTACAAAATTTAATAAAAATTGATAATTTCAATATAATTTTTTATTTTGTAAAATTCCAAAACTACTAATATCATTCTTCATTTAATTAAACGAATAAACACAATTAATTATTTCATGTATTAAATTGGTGGGCATTAAATTTTTAAGAAGTACATCTTGAGGACCAAAAAATTCTCTTCTCGATGTTCTCGAATTAAATAATTTACTAATTTCTTGATTTTTAAATAGCTCTCATCAAACTTAACAACATTTACATACAAAATTTATTTATTTTATTTTTATATACACATCGAAATTGAGTTATATACACATTGAATTGAGTTATAGCAATATGATTTATGTTGTTGAATATACTTTTCTACACTCTATAAGAGTATGAAAAGAAATTATGAGATTATATTTAAAAAATATCGATATCCTTGAAATCTCATAAAAATCTGAGTTGAAGAAAAAATTATTTTTCTGGTTAAATGTTCTTCTTGAAACAATGCAACTTTGGTTGAAGAAAATTTTTCATACAGCAATTAATAAAAAAAAAAATATTAAGATGATTTAGTCAAATGTGTACATATTTAATAAATAAATAAATGAATATATACATATATATATATATATTTCAAAATTAAATTTAAACATATCAATTGGTTTGGTTATAAACTGCTATTATTATAGGTTTGCTATAAAAATTTGATACGGTTGCCTATTTTATTTTAATTAAAGTCACATTTAATTTACTTTCTGTTACTTAGACAAGTAGAAAAATTTCTTATAATTAAAACAAACAAAAAAAATCCTAACCTAATTATTATAAATGACAAAATTTAAAAGATATAATACAGAACTTGTGAATACACACTTTGTTAACAAAAACAATAAATAAACTCTACATATTAGAGAATTTATCCTATACCATTACACTAATTTCTTTCTTAAATATTATCACAATTAAAAAATTAAATTAAAAAAAATGAAAAAAATAAAAAAAGTTATAATAATAAATTCCATGACACGTTCCCATTTTTATAAACGCAACTTGCACAAACTATACGAAAATTTCTTGCAAAATGTGAGCAATGGACAGCATATGGTCAACCTGTTAAGCCTTTTCTCTTCTTCAACCTTATCAAACGTGCAATAGTTTTAAAGGAACGTTCTAATTATAAACGCCATTAAATTAAATGCAAAAAAACCCAACATCCTTCTTGTTTATACAGAACCATTAAGCAATTTCGCTAAGTGGTAAAAAGAAACGAAGCAATCTGTAAACGTCACTTGCCTTTTCCGAGTAAATCGCCAGTGGCGCCACCGGATTGATAATGATCATGCTATCTCCCGCATATGTGTGTATTAAATTACTGGCGTAACGTTGTCTCAGTGAGTGGAGAACAGAAGATTCATTGAGAAAACGTAATTGCGAGAGCTCCTCGGCCTTGTCAAACTGAGGGGGATTGGCCTGCAAAAGAAAAAAATAAACGAATTTAACCTACTTGTTACTCTGTGCACCATCTCGGTGCAGCGAATCATCGCGATAGCTTTCTAACTCTCTCATTTTTCAGTCACCGATGTTCGCTCGAATTATCGAAAATTAGTAAATCAGGTCGAATCGATACGCAAATGAAGGATTAGATTATTTTTCATCGGTTTAAAGAGTGCTCTTGATATCGTAATTAGAACAGAATTAGAAAAAGGGGATTTCCCGTGCGAACATAACCTGAAATAGAGCTGCAATTAGGCGCCATCTACGAAGCTCGTTTGAAAACACTTGTTTCTCTTATGTCCCTTTCATTTTGTGGCTAAATATGTCACTGAAAGAGGAAATCTAGAATTCAGCTGTGAATCATTATACAGGGTGTCCCGACAACGGTAGTATAACCAGGCAGGGGTAATTCTAGGCAAAAAAGCAAATTAAAAGTGAAGAAAAAAATTTTTTCATTCGAAGCTTCGTTGACGAGAAAATCGACTTTGAATATTCACTGTGTGCACTGCTATAAGGCAAAGTTAAGTGCACGCGCTCTCGGTGAATATTCAAAGTCGATTTCCTCGAGAACGAAGCTTCGAATGAAAAAATTTTGTTCTTCATTTTCGATTCGCTTTTTCACGTAGAATCACCCCCTACCGATTGTACTACTCGTACTAGAACACCCTGTATTTCACATTCTTTTTGCAATCAAAAGCAATGTTTTTCTCTTTTTCAAAATAACTTAATTCTATTTTTAATCGGGGAAGGGTGATTCTACGTGAAAAAGCAAATCGAAAATGAAGAATAAACTTTTTTCATTCGAAGCTTCGTTGTCGAGAAAACCGACTTTGAATATTCACTGTGTGCACTGCTATAAGGCAAAGTTAAGTGCACGCGCTCTCGGTGAATATTCAAAGTCGATTTCCTCGAGAACGAAGCTTCGAATGAAAAAATTTTGTTCTTCATTTTCGATTCGCTTTTTCACGTAGAATCAACCCCTACCGATTGTACTACTTCTATTAGGTCACTATAGATTCTTCTTGCAATCAAAAGCAATGTTTTTCTCTTTCTTAAAATAATTTAATTCTATTTTAAAATATTAGAAGATTATGAATACATTCTTATATAAATTATTTAATATTTGATTGTTATTTAATATTTATAGTATTTGAAAGTTTTCATCATAGTATCAAACGAATAAAATTAATGGTTTCAGATTTTTCAGATTTTCATATTATTTTTGTTATTTTTATATTTTATCTTGTACTGAAATACACAATGTTTACAACTATGCTATAGGTCGTTTTAATATTAAATAAATTTCTCGAGATGATACCTTTTCGACGTCCTCTTCGTCTACAAGAAGTTCCTCGCCCGAAGTTGTCAGACGAATTCTCAACTTCCCTGTGTCCGGGTCTGCTGGACCACATTTCGTCGCAGGAGTAAAACCACCCCGATGTAACAGCCAAATCCTCTCGGAACTCAGCCATGCCTGTTCTTGCGCCAGATGCTCCTCTGATCGTGCCTGTTTAACAATTTAACAAACAGAAAGAAAAATAATTAGTCTTCAGTATCACTATATTTATGATATAATGATTTTCTAATATCATCGAACGTAGCTTATTTTACAAATGGGAGATATTAAGGAAAAGTAGATGATTTAAATGAAAACTATAGTTTATAGAAAAAATTTTAGGAAAGTTAATAATTTCCAATTTTTTTAGGTAATTGTCGAAATTGTTCAAATTGGCAAATAATCCTCCTTTTTACCAACTTTGTTATGTGCTATGCTATTATACTAAACTATTTTTCTACTATGTATGGATAGATGAAGTAAAATACAATGACCTTAAATTTATTGCTAATATATTATTTAGATGTTAATATAATGCTATGTAAATTCCCTATGTGATCGTAATCATTATTCTTCTAACAGTTCACCGTGAGCTTTAAATCACTTTAAACAATCTTGGATGCTCAAGGAACAATGTTATGGTATTATGAATTCATTTTGAAATAAACTAAGTTTACTAAAACCAAAAAGAAATATATATATATATGATTTCATATGTCATAAAATATTTTATATTTTATATTAATATATGATCATTAAATTAAAAAGAAAGAAATGTACAAATATCTTTGAAATATTAAAAAAGCGCCTAAAACAAATTATGGTTGTTTCAGACCATAAGAGATGTTTCTTCCTGTCAGTTGCAAAAATAAAAATTCTAAATAATATTTTCACTGTACGTCAAATTGATTATGATGATTACATAATTAAATGTTTAATTCTTTATAAAATTGTTTCACTACAAAATATTCGTTCTGATACATAAAATAATTATACAAAACAAAACTTGATCGGAATGAAATATCAATAAATTCTGCCACATTACATTTATTTTCCAAATTTATTTTCTATGGATTATTATCGTTTTAAATAAGTAAATAAATAAATATTTGAAGTAAGAAACTGGAAAATAATTTATTACGTGAAGTAAAGAGATTTAATTTCCAATCTTCAATTTTGCGAGTTGAACGTTAGCCCCGCCCCTTCTAGAAGTTCCGATGTTCGCCACTAGATGGCAGATAGTGCAAGCTAATCAACCGAGTTAGTTCTGTTCCACGTATTTTATACTTCCTTTTATACTCTTTCTTTAATCAAATATAAATACTTTAAAACAGTCTGATTACTACATGAACATAGAAAATGAAGAAAATATAGTTACGAACCTTATTCAAACCCATTTATGCATCACCATAATTGGGTCTTTAATATAAATTTCTAAAAACCATGAAGCTATGAAAATTGTAAAAAAAAAATTAAAAATTATAAGAATTTGATTATATAATAACAACTATACAATTTCAAAATGGTGGAAAGTATAAAAATGTTATTATAGTACATAATTATAAGAATTATGAAGCTTACAAAATAATTCATAATTTAAATAATTATAAAATAATTCAAAATAATTCAAATAATTCATCAATGATTCATCAATATGTAATTTGATTATATAAATTTTTTTTAGGCGAATTTAAAATAATGTATATTTACGGACTGCAAATGGACTTACACCACTTTCATAATTAGTCAATTCTAAAAATCATTTCATTTCAATTTTGAAAAATTAAATATAGCTTAAAATATATTTCGTATAAATCCAATTTTGTTAATAAATAAGAACAAGAAATAAAATAGGAATAGTATTTTCTATTTTGAATGTTAATTATATTTATATACTATTAAACTTAATATAAGGTATTAGTATTATTTATTTATGCTCTTTATGTGGCAGTGTTATGAAATATTCATAATGCACAGGAGGTATATAAGGTAATAACTGCTCCATATCCATATATTTTTCGTGTGTAATAATCCTGGCATCATGATACAAAGGCAGCAGGTCAATTTTTAAAAATTTTGGTGGTCTTCCCCGACATGTAGGTGATAAATCTAAAGTCTTAAATTCTATGTTCTCAATTGTCATAAAATAATTTTAATTTACTATTTCTTCTTACCTATATCATTATCTGACGTTAATATGAAATTATCCGTTTTTGGAGGAAAATAAAATAAGTAACCAAAAATAGTAACTTTCGGCACGTGAAATAAAACAAATGGCCACTAGTGACCACCGACCCGCCATCTGTCTGTGGAAATGTGACTTACACCACTTTCATAATCAATGGCCGCGCAATTCCTTTTATCAGCCAATTTTAAATTGAACGAATCATTGGCACTTTTTAAAATATTGTAGGATACTAAAAGAAATCACAAATCGGATATTGCCAACAAAAACAAATTGTAAACCGATCGATATCTTCTAGAAGCAAATCGAAAAGTTATTCTATATAACAAAATTAAGTTGCGTGACTCCCCAACGGAGAGGTGAAGCGTAGGTTAAGGAAAGCATAAAAGCGTGGTCCTTGACAACAAAAACAGAGTCCTTAGAAATTGGTTGTGACCAGCACAAGTGTGAGTCGCTTGGTGTTGGAAAAAGAGTTTTAAAAGAGTGCGTCCTTGTGTGTTTTCATTTCGTTATCTTGGTGTTCTTTTTCTAAGTTAAATCAGTTTACGAGTTTTGAGTTTGTGTTATTGTGTTCTTGTTCTTTCGATAATTTTCGATGTCTCAAGACCAGTATTCGCCATCCTACAATATTAAATACTAACTAGTTATAAATAAAAAGTTTGCACTAAATTAAGCATAAATTACGTGATATCTTCTTTTATTTTTTTAAATGGACTTACACCATTTTCAAAATAAATGGTCCATATATACATAATAAATTAAACTTGGACTGATACTCATAATTTGCTGAATATTGAAACCAAAAAGGACGAAAAATAATTGAATAAAGTAAAAAGACTATCTTCCTCGTCTACCTAAGTGTAACGACACTACGCTAAATGTAATGACACTACAGAAAAACGGCAATTTAGCTTTTCCTTGCTAATCTATATTATAAATAAGATTTTTTCTACAGACTGATCTTTGCACTTATTTTGCACATAAAAGTATTCAAAATAGCTAAAACATTTTACCGTTACCTTAACATTCCTTCTTCCGTCCTCAAGTGTCTTTGGAGTAAAAACAAAACAAAACGTATATTTGTAGCAAATAAAACTGTCGTTTCTCGGAAGTAACAAGAAAATTAGTTGAAAACGTGGCGCAGAATCGCCTGTGCATCGTAAAATAGTCAGGTCAGAGGAGCAATTAGTTCTAAATACTCTATGAAAACGCTGCAGGGAGCAATTAAGATAAGGCCTCCAATTTTAAAGCGAAGGAGAGGTATTATTACTTAACATTACTATGCTGTACTACATTCATCTTCGATGACCAGGCAGGAGCTTGTAATGAATTCACCCGAGATACTTGGAATCGCCAAGTATACACATTTTTCTGACCTCGCACTCTTAGGCTGTTATTCTATATATATGGTATTTTTAGCATAACATTCCCAGTAGTAATTAATATTGTAACTTAAATCTGGTTAACGTTCATTTTGATAAGAAATAATTATTAGTAATAACAATTTTTTTTTTTTTTTTTTTTAGCAAAAACAAGTCGAAAAGGAAGAATAACATTTTCTCATTCAAGGCTTCGTTTTTGAGAAAAATGAGGTTGAAAATCTGTTGGGTGCTCGCCCACAAACTGACAGATTTCTAACCTCACTTTTCTCGGAAACAAAGCCCCAAATGGGAAAATGTTATTCTTCGTTTTCGACTTATTTTTACACGTAGAATCGTTATTTATTCGATTTTACCGCGATTTTTTTAAATAATATATAATAGTATCTTTGGTAGAAGTTTCCAAAAGCCAAAATGCTTAACTTTTGAATTTTTTAAATTTTAGTGTCAAAGTTATTTTAGTTGATTAGTGCTTAATTTTATATGCTTTAAATAAGTGATCTTTATTAAAACTATGATTTTATGCGAAAAATGTTTTTCATCATAACCTCTTTAGCTGTATCTCAAGCATGACATGTCCAATGATCACTTATGTTATAAGTTGACACCAAAAACGAGTAATACTTGTAACGATTATGAATGAGTAATCACTAGTAATTTCAAGGATATTTTCTTATTTCTTCACTATGTTCTTCTGATGAGAAATATTATTTGGAATAATTTTTCATGTTTTTCATCATGGCAGAATTAACCAGTACTATACTACTGCAATATTAATAAGTTGCTATAAACAAGTAAAACCCTGGAATTTGCACTTTTTGATTCATTTTTCACATACGTTGTAATTTGTTGGCTCTTCATTTGTGTTACTTCAAATCAATGCACTATAAATTACATAAAATAATATTTTCTGCAACAACCCAATTTTGAAAATTATTTAACATAATTATGTGAAAAATTACAAAATAGGAATACAGGTCTAGTTACAAGTTACAGTGACAATTAAATTAAAAAATAATAATTATTTGTATAAATGTCACTAACCTATAAATATCTAGCTATATTACTTTGAGTTCCAAATTTTTAGAAGGCAGTAATTTTTATCATTTCCTTTTTCTTCTTTCTAATTATTAGATTAGTGTTTTAACAGATTATTGTATAAGTTTTCATTTTTGGTAGGTAATTTTTGTGGGATATCTATGTCTACCATTATTTTTCACTGCTGACATGTCATTTGCATATTACTTTTACTTTTATGGAGATTTCGAAATTCTTCTTTGGAAAGGTTTATCTTTTCGTTGAAAACGTGATTTAATATCTCCTAGATTACAATTTCTGGTGTGTAAAATACATTACAGAGAATGGAACAAGCAGTAACATATAAATGTCAGATTGAAAGAACATGCTGGCTATAATTAAATTTATCTTTTCTTAGAATAGCTAACAGTTGTTAAGATAAAAAAAACATTTTTTCACAATTCACTATCAATAGCAATTTTTCAGTATCTATTTAAGTACGTATAGATATTGTAACTTTTACTATAACTGTATGATTCCAACTATATTAATATTTATAACTCTTTACTCATTTTAGATTTATGAAATAACATATTTAGAAACATATGCACACGATAAATATAAAAATATAGATCATAAATATTTTTAGATAATAATTTTAAAAAATGCATAATAATAATTTCTTTGTTGAAGGTATAATACAAATTTGGCACATGTATTTCATTCAAACCAAAATTTTATCAAATTATATAAAATAATTTTAATTCCAATAAAATATTGATATACCTGGTGACCCAAATGTTAACAGACAAACTTTAAAAACATATAGGATAAAAGACAATTGAAGTAAGATAAAAGTTTGGATAAATAATTAGTTTCTTGAGTGCTACAAGATGAAAAAGGTTGATAAACACTGCTTCAAGTAGATTATTTATCTAGAACAAGAAAGGTACAGATTAGGTAGATCAATCTTTTTATTTACGATTATTTATATTATGTTGATATTCAAAATGTCACCTTCTATATAAATATTAATATAATTCTGATACAGACGTACATATGTATATACACATGTTATCCAATTTCTAATTTATTTTTATTTCATTAAAATATTGCCTAATTTTAATTACATATTTCTATATTATACAAAAAAAAAATAATAATAATAACAGTACCATTATATCATTATAATTATACCATCATAATAATAGTAATACCATTATAGCCTTTACATTTAATTTCCCTGTTCCAATTTTGTAATAAAGTATTCATGTATATTTTGTAACATCATATTTTCAAATTTTATTTTTATATATATTTTTTATCTACAGATTATTTACTGAAAAAACTTGCACGAATAAAATTGCGCACGTCCAAGTATTTTTTCAATGTTATCATATATATTAAAAAGAAAGTGTTTGCTCACCTACGAACCGTCTACGTTAGAACACTGATCGTACTTGGAAACTCATGTTATGCGAATTACATCATTGATTAGGAAAATGTGCTTCGACCTTGAGTCCAACCTACGATCGAGTAACGAGCAAAAAGTTACAGTTTTGACTGTACGAGATTTTGTCACTAATGTATGTAAACTAATACTCAACGATATTTTTATGCAAAATTATGCGTGATTACGGTTTTATACGGTCATTTAAAATCGAACCTGTTTATTAATGATCCCGTACTTATGTAAAGTTGTAAAACACCGGGGAGGAAAACATTAACGTCAAATTTGGTGTGGAAAGAGACATAATCCTTTCAAAGGTCTCAATTTTTGTTCACACAGTTACACATAGCATCAACGTCAGCTGAAATATACAGTATATAATAATTTAAATATTAAAAATTCTTCTCAATTTATAATATTTTTTATACTAAAATTTGTGTACCTTATCACATTTAAATTTCTCAAACTTTCATTTTATTTCTCTATATATTTGTTTAAATTAATTCCTCTTTTAGGATCATTCTATCCACCATTTTCAAAATAATTGTTTTTAATTCACAAAATAATAATTTTTATAGAAAGACTTAAATTTTATTTTATTTCTGGACTGAATATTGAAAATTTTTTTCTTAGTGTTTGTAAAAGATTCAAATTTCTCAACCTATTTTAATTAATAGTTGGTAATAATTAAAATGATCTGTAATTTTTTTTTTATTAGTGATATATGATATTCTTAACAAAAATGTTCTTAAAGAAAATAAGAAACTATCATTTGAATTACCAACATCCTTTGAAATGTCAGAGTCATTAATACCGGTTTTGTACGCCTAATACTAGCATTTGCATACTTTATATGCTTGACCTTAATCAAATAGAACACTTTTAAACTTCAAGGTTTATACTAGTTTTATATCAACCACTCATAAGCCAAAGTAATTAACTCCACTTTTTGAATTTTTTAAAACTTTTATTGCTAAATCACTTGATTGGCACTTAACAATCTATATTTAATCTTAGAACTTCTAATGGGAAGTTTCCTCAATTTCACATGAAATAAAACTGTCTACTTTAATAACATTTAATCACATATAAATATAATAATTTTCAAAACATGTAATATATATTGCATAATAGCATATCTAGACATTATAATACTTCATGCAAATTGCAATTTTTTTAAGAAAAAATATTCAAGAAATAATATGGATTTGAGGTACCTTTGCTTTAGAATTTTTCTAACTGTGGCTGAAGGTTTAAAATTTCTAGAATTAATATTAGAATTAGAGACTTGTAATATGTACCCAAGTATAATATACATAAGCAATATTAATTAAAGTGACATAATAAAAATAAATTAATATACTGGGTTAGCTAAACTATAATGTTGGTATTTTTAATATAAAATAGTGGTTATTTTCTTATAACTTTTTATCATCTTAACCCTTTGAACTCCTTTGTTGAATGTAATTCTACTGAAATTTCACTCTCAAATAGCTGGAAATTCCACAAGTATTATATGTATAAAAGGTTCCAGTCGCATTATCAATATAATTAATAATAAAAATTTGTTTCATTTGCATCCTATCAACTTGATGTTCTATATAATAAAAAAATATAAGTAAAGAAATTTGGATGTAAAATATTATGAATTATAATATGTATATGGGTAATGTGATTTATATTACAGCAAAATTATCATATACGAGATAGGGAGTGAAACAGGCTTCCTGAATAACTTGCTTGCTTTCCATTATAGGAAAACAAGTATTAGACCAAAGTTGCTTGATTTCAAACAGCACATAATCTGATGACAATAATTCTTTTACGAATAGTGAAGATAGAGGACATATAAAGATCAAGCCTGTTGTTTTAAATGAGATAATTTTTCTATTTATATGCTGATAAGATTGTTTCAAGGCAAAGACAATTACCTACTATGAAGCTCACTTAAAGTTACCTAGGGTCAACTGTAATAAGAAATCTTTCTCCAAGTACTTTAGATTATTTCAAGGCATTCTTAGAATACTTCATTAGTTTACTTATTTTATAAAATACTTGCATAATGTATAAAAATATTTATCAACAATTTGGTATGAATTTATAATAATTTACCGTTATATGTATTCAAGACATTTATTTACATTTTTTCTATTACTTTCATCACCAAAAATGTAAAATCATTGTAATACAATCACTGCAAACACTCTATTTTAATGGTCTGTAGAGACAAAATTGTTCAAGTTTACGAAATCGACTGGACCAATTCGAGTCGGCAAATTATTGAACTACAAAGTTTCAGGTCCAGACATATTCATTTTGTTTGATGCTGTGCCGACAAACGGTATGTATATAATTAAACGAAATTAGTTTGCAATCATTTCACGCCATTACCCACTCGCCGAGATACAGCTGGACGACAGTCGGCCGACTTTTGAGGTTATGATGGTGCTGCCAACGTACAGTTTGTAACTGCCTTCAAGCTAATTTCAGCGAGTTCGCAAGAAGAACGCCAGGGAATTTTAAGCAATCAAAATTATGCTCCTCTATAGGCGCACTCAAATATTGTATATTTATGTAGCTGTATTTTTAAAGTGTTACTTTGAATACTTATTATAGCAATACATTTTCTTTTCCTCTCAACCTTTCCCTTGTACTCAACAAATTTATTTACACCAGTTACTATATTTGACATATATATAATTTTTTTTGCTTATAGTAAAACAAAAAATTCATTTATATAAAATTAAATAAATTTGAATTTTTATTTTTTATTTTTTATTTAGGTTATTTAAAAAGAGGAATTTATAAATTCGCATTATCAAGGCTTTTTATTGAGACTTCAATTTTATAATTTTGTACTATTAATTTTACAATCGTACGATTAATTGCAGTGTAATTTTTTCAGTTGTAATGTCATAAATCTCAAACTGATATATAGTTAACCTCACTTTTCATATGATATGCATATTCGCATTTTCAAAGGGTGATTAGAATATTTTAAAACACATATATCATGAAAATTTGTGCTGTGGCAATGTAAATATCCATAAATATTCTATTAATAACAAACTGTTCAAAACTCATGTTGATAATAAATATGCTAAAATGAATAAAACGTTGTCTACTATAATAAAAAAGTAATTATTAATGAAATCAGTAATAACAAACAGTCAATTTGAGTCAACTGTTTCAAATTGATTGATTCCAAGTTAATTATTTGATTTCGAATCGAGATAAGGTTGCTTCAAGGTAAGGTTAGGTTTGGCAGTGGGCATTAGCTAACATCATAAACCAGCTCATAACAACTGTCCACCTCATCTAAATGCATCCCCTCTTCATACAATAAAATTAAATAATAATTTTTTGATAAACAAATTAATTTATTAAATAATTAATTAACATTTAATTTAGACTTTGTATTTTACCATCACCATTATTTTTGTAACTTTATTTTTTTATCACTTTATAAACTGTATTCTGCGAATTCTTAATTTCTTATTCCTCCTTTTATTCCCCATCCAGTAATTCGTATTCCTTTCGTATTTCACCTCGTAAATCAATTCCTTCCTCGTCCAACTATTTCAAACACAACCACACGTCGTTCGACGTCATGGGATACGTGAGTCTTACTCTTAAGTAATTATAAGATAAATGCCTAGACTAAGTTCATTGTGCCTTCTACACTAAAATAAACTTGGAACATACAGCTCACAGCAAGAAATAAAAATCCCTTAATCCTCTACATCGTCAAATACAACACAATTCTTTTCACAATTGCTCTTAGAAGCCAACTAGCTCTGATTCTTGCTAACAATTTCCAAAATTGTCTCCCAAATTGTTTCCAGACTCTCTCAAACCATCATCTACCATCGATATTCGTTCCATACATTACATATGTCTATATAAGCATAACTAATGATGCTTTTGGAGTCAAGACGAGGATCTATTAGCCCTAGTCTATCTGTAATTCAAATGTATATAACACACTCAGAACTTATACAGGGTGTCCCAGCAACGGCAGTACAATCGGCAGGGGATGATTCTACGTGAAAAAGCAAATAAAAAATGAAGAACAAATTTTTTTCATTCGAAGCTTCGTTCTTGAGAAAATCGACTTTGAATATTCACCGAGTACGCGTGCACTTAACTTTGGCTATGGCGGATGGACCATCAATATATCAGCTGAAGCATGGAGGTATCTTGTGCACGTGAATGTGTCACTTAGCATGGTGGTGTCTCGAATAAAGGCGAACGTCTTTATTTCAAATGCTTCGCGATTTTTATTTTTTTTTTTTTTTCTTGATAAGATTTTTCGAAAATCTGCCATTTTGATCAACCGTGACCGGTCTATTTTCTCGGTAGAGCCATGGTGATCGTCAGTAATCAGTATGCAGTTTAAAATGATTGTTTAAAATAATTGAAATTAAATGAGAATTTAGGGGTCCATGAAATGCAACAATTATGTCGTCTAGGTTTCAATTTGTTATAACAATTTTGAAAAAAATATATATGTATTTTAAAATCTAAACCTGTATGTAATTTATTAGGAGTTATACACTTCTGGAATCGTTTTTGCTCTTGCTTACGAGGAAACATAATTAACTTATATACATCGACTTTAATGGAATTTATATAACAAACAGTTCTGAAAAAAATTTATAACTACTGTTTCCTTTTTCCTTCTTTTCATTGCGGTTATGTAGCAAACAAAGAAACATTATACAGTACAGTATAGTACAATACAATACAATACAGCACAGACAAGCAAACAAAGAAACATGTTTCAATAAATTTCATTTATCTCGTAATTTCCCTAACCCGTTCATTTAATTTAAGAACTCAAACTACGTTAAATTTTTATACGACACGGAACGGCGTGAATGGCAACGGTTCGATAACAGTTCCCCTAATTTCGTGAATCACGCGGTGAGTCGCGACTGTGAATGCACGCATATCGATTTCCGCGTCGTGTCAGCCGTTTTGCTAGAAAGCGTACTGACTCCTTCTATTCTACCATGTAAGAACGACGGCTTGCACGACTTCCTGGTAATAAATTACCATGAATCAGGCCCCAGGCTCCGCACCGTGTACAACAGTCGCATTGTTTCGCGAAACAAACAGAACACGGCGTGCCTTCGAACACGAGAGATCCTAAATGGGAAAATTACACGATTACGAATGTGCTGCCCTTTTAGCTGCGTTCCGCGCTGCAACCACTGACCTCTATCTCCGCTTGATTCGCTCAATTATGCTCGGTCGGTAATTGCGCACGGAGATCCCTAATGCTTGTTTACGAGTAACGTAGTGTCACTCAAATGTTATCGACCTATATATTCCTATCTTTTATATTTTATTTTGGGTCCTTGGAATGGTATTTTATTTAGTTTTAGAATACCAATTTTTTTAAAATATTTTAACCATACGTAGTGTTTCTTTTAACCAGTTAACGTCCAAGTACGTAATATCACGTTGACCAACCCTAGTGAAAAAAAACATATACGTAATATTTTGCAATGTTTCTTTTTTTCATAGTTTTCATTTAAACATTTAATTGTTTTACATATTTCTTTAATGTAATAACATTGTTTTCAATAAAGTTTCTTATAAATTAAAAGAAAAAACTAGTCCTTTTACCCGTTTCATGCTTTTAAATAGAGATCTTATGTGGTTAAAAGGGAAGATGCTTGATCATTGTCTACAATTAACGTTGGGTGATTTGAATATTATAAATGTTAATTTTCGTGTGTTTTGAATTTTGTTTTTAACGAATACCATTGTAGAATTTTATTTTATGGTATTTTCTGGAATTCGATTTTTTAAACATTTTTATAACTATATATAATGTTTGAAATTCTAATCATATTTGTTTTTAATTAGAATTAATTACTGAAATTATTTCCAAAATTAATTTTATTCGCCAGTTTTATTATAACTTCGTTATTTTAAATTTTAGAAAATCAGGTATAAAATTTAGAAACATTTTGTATATTGCTTTCAAAGATTGTTGGTTATAAAATAATTTACTTGTTGAAAACTGCCTAAATGTTAGAGAAATAAAAATTTGTACATGTGAGAATAAGATCCTTCTCAAATGAAACTTAGATTTTAACTTATGGTTTACATGTTCATATTTATTAAGTCTTTTAAAATTATGACAGAATAATTATTTTCATTTAATATTAATTAAATAATAATTAATATTACTTATTTAACTTAATTATATTTTTATTTAATTATACAAAAATACTAAATTAACTAGAGATACTGAATTATACTAAATTATAAAAGCGTCTAAAATGGATTACTGCTGTAAAATTAAAATATCACCGATTGGGTGTTAATATCAGTCAATGGCTTAGAGATGGCGCGCGAGTCATATTTCGCGATGGCCTCCTAATAAAATCATGTTCTATGTTTTCGATTATTAAATGAAATACATTTCCTGCCATAACTATCGATACATTTAAAAAGTGATCCTGTCTACCTTTTTGAAATAGTTTAATTGGTTATTACTATTTATCAAAATTCTCAATATTTAATATACATATATAGAACCTATTTTCTTAACTTTTCCTATTTCAGAGAAGCAACGAGTAATAATAATAATAATCGAATGAAACAATATTTTCGTTTCAAATGTCATTTTTATCGAATTCACTATAAATTATTTCTAGTGATATATTATAAAACATTATCGATAGTATTTTCATGAAATCCATTTGCTAATTTTGTTTACTTTTTTTCTTTTTATTTGATCAATATGGCGAATAATAATGATAAAAGATGGAACAATACTTTCTCTTGTGATGCTATTTCTGTCGATGGTATTATGAATCATTTTTAGTCATATCTCTTAAAACGTTATCGTCCATGACACTTTCCGGTCATTTTCTTTATTTATAGTCTGATGAAGAATTAATCTGCCTCGAATTTTATGAACGTTAAATTGCCTTAATATTAACATAAACTCTCTCAGATTTTTATTTACATTTTTGGCAATTTTTGCAAGAAATATTTTTTATACAAAAATGAAGATAATAAATGTTAAAAAAAAATGGTAACAAAATGGTACTTAAATAGAACATGCTAGCTACATAAACAGTATTTATTTTGCATATTCTGCATATTTAACCAAGGTTTATATTTATCAGGCATTTGGACAGATTGATTAAAAGTGAATATGTACATAAATATACATATTCTAAATAATTGGTACTAATCAATTCAACGCATTAGTTAAATGACAAAAAATATCTAATAATTATGATAAAAATTTAGAAATAAAATACAATTTCGAAATTCTAATTTTAAAAGTATATTAATAAATTACCGACAAATCAATAATAAATGTAAATTAAAAAATGCTACTGAAATAAAGTAAAAAATAGCCTAATTGTATCAAGATTCGTTAGGAACATACGTTGAATTTCAAATCAATTTTAAATAATAATAATAATAAATAAATAAATTTTAAAATAACGAATAACGAATAAAATAAAACAA
>NW_016909636.1:92655-94100 GCF_001483705.2 Eufriesea mexicana
TTATGTTTAAACAGTAAATAATAAATTCTGTTATTATAATATATTTTCAATATTCAATATTGAATATTATTTTAGCAGCAACCACATGCTGATTCACATATTACATTTTCTTATTTCACCTATGTCATTTGCATATACTGACATATGTTAATTAGAAGAAGAATTTACCATGCAAATTATGTACAAATTATGTATTTTCAATAGCTCAGCACAATTGTGTTATAGTTCATTCTAATGCTGTTAATCAATCTCTCGTTGCAATTTCATAATCCATGTACCCGTTGTAACTCATATACGAATTTTTAATAAAAAAGAAAGAAAAAGGAAGAAAATAAACACTGAATACTAGTAAGTATAAAGGTCTATCAGCGATACAGCTGGTTTAGGTCGAGCCAATTAAGAATTCGTGATCGGTGAGCAATGACCTGGAACAAGTACACGAGTTTCTTAAACAGATGATAAAACACAAAGTCGTACAAATGGCTGACCGGCATTAATACGTCATTAAACTTTTGACGAAGTGAACTGGTCTATTGCTTAAACACCGGAATAATTTCATGACAGAATACACCATATTTGTGGTTCAAATTTGTGGTTTGTTCGTAAAAGATATAAGAAGAAAAACATGGAAGGCTCTGTGAACCCTTTGCACTCGGCGATCTTTTCGTTACAGAAACATGGTAATTCGAAGATTGTGTGCCATAAAGTCGACGATATTTCCAAAACGGTGAATACCAAGTGCAAATGAACCACTTGCGGTGGAAAGACGTGCCACACACGTCGCGATACTTCTGTGCCCGGAACACCAGCTACGTGTTACACACGTTGTCGGACGATTGTTGCAGCAAGAAAAATGACGTGCGTGGCACGTCGAGATATTTCTGTGCCCGGAACACCAGCGACGTGTTACACACGTCGTCGGACGATTGTTGCAGAAAGAAAAATGACGTGCGTGGCACGTCGACTGTTAATGAAATTCTTTACCGAGGAACAGTTTCTGTTTGCGCTTCATCGTCAGTCGATGCGTCTTTATATTCTATTCTGGAACCCCCCTAACGCTGTCTGAACGCACCACCGAAGTGATTTGCACTCGACTGTTCTGGCACGCGTAACCGTGAATTTCTTTGCATCGCAAATGGTTAACGATAAGACGTGGAAATATTTTACTTCGATATTCCAAGGTATGGTTGGGCAATTTTTAAGTCGTGATATTAATGGATAACGATCTTTAGAATCTGATTAAATGGCGATTGAGAAGTCGCCTCTCTAGTGCAAAGGGTTAACGTGCAATACTCACCATGAAAGCGAGTACTCACTGTGAGTATTGGTTTCACGAGAGTGTCAGTGTTGGTTTTATAATATATTATATTATATTACGTGAATGGTGACGAGGTAGAATAAATGAAAGTCATTTGGGATGATATAAATATAATATATATATATAT
>NW_016909636.1:94292-139062 GCF_001483705.2 Eufriesea mexicana
AGAGAGAGAGAGAGAGAGAGAATTGCTGTTTCTTTGCAACGAAAAAATCTTCCAGTTCAAAGGATTGAAAAGAGTATCGAATAATGATAATAAATAATAACAATAATAATAATAATAATAACAATAATAATAATAATAATAATAAGATGATTAAAATCAACAGTGTCAACTTTTCGTTTAGGATGGTAAGAAACATAATTGGCCGTTCAAATTATTATCTCTGTGCACTCGAAAATTTTCTCGCTATAAAGATAACAATTCGAAGCTTTTTTTATATTTTTCTAAGCTCCGTGATACCACTTATGTTAAAATAAGAAAAGAAAATGAGGTGTATTTAATTTCCATATTTAACGTGGACTTACTTATAATCTAGTTATTGCTTCATACTCGTTACTCAAGCTTCCAGGTATTGAAGCAAACGGTCCAAAGGGTTAAGTATAAATTTTAATAGTAAATTTATTAATTACATACTTATATTTAATAAATATTTTATATTATAAAATATTTATCATATATATCATAGTTTATCAATTTTATCATATATATCATATTTTATCAATTTTATCATATATATTATAAATTAAAAATATTAAATAGATCTCAACTTCTTTTTATTCATTAATAAAGAAATAAATCTTTGTATAAAATACCACTCTGGTTCTCCAAAGAGACTAATTTGGTTAAAATATAAATTGTAATCAATGTCGATAAAATTTTATAAAATTCCATCCAATGCAAATATTTTGGAATTTCGGATCATGCAAATAATGTATATTCAACCTACACGCGTGTACATAAGTTAATCTGTCACTCAAGTATATATAAACGTATAACTTTGACAATTTTTTAAAATAATCTACAAGATATCCTCTGTCCAATAAAAAAAGAATCAAATAAATTCGTCGAGTAGTTCTTCGTGAATAAATTCTGAAAGATTTAGCGTGATTAATGTGACAACGATGCCTGAGTCTAGTAACAGCTTTTCCCCGAAGATGGCGCGCGAGTAGCACAGTCCCCTAGTTTATAACGAGGTGCTACGATCTTGATCTCCCAAGTTTATGGTATATACGCTTAACCCTTTACACTCGAGAGGTGACTCTCAGTCACCGTTTGTTTTAATGCTATAACTTAAATAACGGATGATGATAATTATATTAAGAACATGGAAATAAAATTATTCTATTCGTTCGTTTCCCACGCAAATTCACGATTTTCTTTTTTTAATTTTAGCATGAAGAGTATCAGTGAGCTTATAAAAATCTAAGTAGAGCTTCGAATTGTATCTTTACAACAAAGAAATCTTCGAGTCCAAAGGGTTAATAGTTATTCCGTACAAAATATCCTCACCAATTTATGTTTTATTTCCTACTTAAATTACAATTACTCGAGCTCTTAAAATTAAAGCTACATGGAGGGGAATATTGAAGTACGTGTAGAGACATTTCTAAGTTAGTTCCAAATATATTGCAGTTAAATTGAAAATGATTCACCCAATTCGGTAATACAGTCACTGCTGGCACATACTGTACCACTTCCAAAACTTAACCTTTTGTCCTCCATATGCTATATGTAATTCTAACTCGATGGTCTCTGTAATAGTATATCGACATTTTTCTTTCTATTCTGATCACGTTGTACATTTAAATTATATTTATTTAGAAAAATTCGTAAATAAATAAATACCTTTTTTTATTACACCATTATTCTTATACAATTTCTTATTAAATTGAGTTCTCTAATAAGAAATGTATTAAAAATTGCGTAATAATCTATGTAAAGGAGGTAATATACGAATTAGTCATCTAATTAGACGTGATTATGGCTGTAGATCAATGCTATTACCATAATATTTGTGCTGGGGAAATCGGGGACTGTATAATGTGATCTGACAGGAAACTAACAAAAAAAACATGAAGTAGAATAATTTTGTTGCAATTATTATCCAATAAGCTTGTTACGTATGTAAATAATTGCTTTAAATAGTTTGATGCAAATTTATAAAAATTAAATTGCTACAGTGGTATAAATAACATGAATAACAATATAACAATACAATTTCAAATAAATAAGTGAATTTATGGGCTTACATTTATTTTAACGTGTATAATGTGTCATAACATGTCAATGAATAAGAATAATGTTCTGAGTAACTTGTATAAAATTGAATTACCAAAGGTGTTAACTAGAAAGAGTCGATATTCAATAGTTAATAAATTTTTATTATATTAATTCATTAGTTATATATTTATTTATTTCAATTTTCAGAAGCAACAAAAATAATTGAATTGTTTACCATAAGTGAAACAGTCTTATAACATTGAGATAATTAAAAAAGAAATGAAAATTTTATTAAATTTTATTTAGAATTTTCAAAAAAATTTTAAGTAACCTTCAACTCAACTTCAGAAGAAAAAAAAAGAAAAGAAAAAGAATTCACGTGGAGTATTACAAAAAATTAAGAATGTATTTAGATCATTCATTGGTTTATAGGAATATTTTTTGAAAATTTTAAGAACCTCAGAAATTAAAAACAAAAATTATAAAAATTTAAGACTGTATATTGTAATATGAGAAAAGAGAAAGAATTCAAATAGAGTATTCCAAAAAATAAAGAATTTGTTTAGATCATTCACTGGTTTATAGGAATATTTTTTGAAAATTTTAAAAATTTCAAGGAAGAATTCAAGTAGAGTATTCCAAAAAATAAAGAATTTATTTAGATCATTCACTGGTTTATAGGAATATTTTTTGAAAATTTTAAGAACCTCAGGAATTAAAAACAAAAATTATTAAAATTTAAGACTGTATATTGTAATATTGGATTCTAAATTAAATTCACAATAAGTTTGGATGAATTTATAAGTTCTACTTCTTCCACAGAAATATTAAAAAATCTTTTATACTAATTTATAAGTTACACTCTCTCTTGAAAAAAATATGTAGTTATCACTAGATTATTACAGAGATACAACATTCTTGTTAATCTATAGTGATTTTTAATTCAATCTCACATATCAGTATATTAAAAATGGATACCATATGAAAAATATATCCAAATTTGAGGTACATGCTGTTATAAGATTCTCATGAACAAGAAATTATTCTCAGCACGAAATCCATAAATAATTAATATTTATATATTAAACAAAATTTGTTTCGTGTTCCCACGATTTTTCGACAAACGAAGAAAAAATATCAAAAAAGAGAAAAATCACTATATTAGGAACAATAAAGCACGGAATACGATTATAAGAAGATACCCTAATTTGCAAATAGATGGGCCATAAAATTAGACGATTATATTAAAAAGTAACAGCTGAATGTAACCTTGTGTCAGCATTCAAAATTTTGTAAAGCAATAAAATTTATATAGGTATCCACGTATCCAACATACATTATTTATATCAATATCACTTTTATAGCAATAATAAAACAAGGAACGAAACTATAAAAAGATATTCCAATTTACAAACTGATAGGTTATAAAATTAGATAAAGCCATCATTAAAAAATTTTGCTATTCATTCGCATTTTTTAAAAATGATCAGGTTTATATACATATTTAGTATATAACAACCATTATTCAAAAAGCCACTTTAATAGGGTTAATAAAACAAAGAAACGTAATTTTAAGAATGAAAAAAGCTATCCCAATTTTCAAATTGATAGACTATAAAATTAGATAAAATCACAAATAACAATTCTTGTATTTATTTGTATTTTTTAAAGTGACGAGGTTCATGAAGATATCAAAGTATCATAACACCATTGTTGAAATAAAATCATGTTATAATGTGTTTAATAAAACAAAGAATACAGTCCAAAAAGGTATCCTCATTTTCAAATTAGTAGACTATGAAAAATTATAAAAAACTATAAAAAGCTATAAAAATTAAAATAAGGAATATAACTCAAAAAGGTATCCCAATTTCCAAACTAATAGACAATAAATTTATATAAAATCATCGTTAACAATTCTTTTATTTATTCCTATCCTTTAAAATAAGATTAAAATTAGATGAAACCACAATTCAATCCAAAAAGGTATCCCAATTTTCAAATTAGTAGACTATGAAAAATTATAAAAAATTATAAGAAATAAAACTATAAAAAGCTATAAAAATAAAATAAGGAATACAGCCCAAAAAGGTACCCTAATTTCCAAATTTATAGACAATAAATTTATATAAAATCATCGTTAACAATTTTTTTATTTATCTACATTCTTCAAAATAATAAGATTAAAATTAGATAAAACCACAATTAACAATTCTTTTATTTATTTGTATTTTTTAAAGTGATGAGGTTCATAAAAATATTCCAGTATCCAAACATCACTGTTGAAAAAAATCATGTTATAATGTGATTAATAAAACAAAGGATACAATCTAAAAGGGATTCTAATTTCCAAATTGGTGGACTATAACAAATTATAAAAAAACTATAAAAAGCTATAAAAATTAAAATAAGGAATACAACTTAAAAAGGTATCCCAATTTCCAAATTCACAGACAATAAATTTATATAAAATCATCGTTAACAATTCTTTTATTTATTCCTATCCTTTAAAATAATAAGATTAAAATTAGATGAAACCACAATCCAATCCAAAAAGGTATTCCAATTTCCAAATTAGTAGACTATGAAAAATTATAAAAAACTATAAGAAATAAAACTATGAAAAGCTATAAAAATTAAAATAAGTGATACAACCCAAAAAGGTATCCTAATTTCTACATTAACCATTTGTACTCGAGAGGCGTCTCTCAGTCCCCATTTAATCAAATTCTAAAAATCGATGTTAACCCTTTGCACTCGGTAATTATTTTCATTGCAGAAAAGTAGTAATTCGAAGACTTTCTGTAGTAACGTCGAGGATATTTTTGAAACAGTAAATAAGGAATCGGGTATAATTTAACTCTTAAAATTATTTTATTTTGATATTCCACGGAAGCTGAGATTATTTTAGATTTGATATGTTACTTAACACGGATCTTCGGAATTTGATTGAACGGTGAATTAGGCTCACCTCTCGAGTGCAAAGGGTTAATTGATACATCAAATTTAAAATTACCCAACAATGCGTGTAATATCGAAATAAAATAATTCTACGTGTTACATACGATTTCTTATTTACCGTTTTAAAAATATCGTCAAATTTATGACAGAAAGTCCTCGAATTACTATTTTTCTGTAACGAAAAAATCGCCGAGTGTTGACACTAGAACTACCCTTATACCCTTTAATGGATACCTAACTATAACGTGCACAGATTATAGTAATTTCAGCGATACGATGAATACGAGTGAATATATTGATTACAGTTCTCTCTTAATACGAGTTGATACCAATTTTATTCTTAAGGCAGATGTATGTGTTCGGTGATTGCAAAAAGGAAAATTCTGGGACCAGTCATTTTCACTGGGTTGGTAGTTCTACTGTTAAAAGGACATTTAATAGATTTAATATAAATATTCGACATTGGATAATTTCAACGTAACTAATAAATTTAACAAATTCGGAATATAGTTTTAATTTAATTTTCGATTATTGGCCACAATGCCACTTGATAACTATCGATAATTATTCGGAAGAAATCTCTAGTTAACACGTTGTATGCCACGCCAGTTTTACAGGGATTGCCCCTGGCGCCACGATGAATTTTCTATCGTGCGATGCATATTACGTTGACATATTATTTACAACAGATAAGGTGAGTTGTATAATCGTGTTTAATGTATTTTTCGTAGTGGGGGTCACCGGTGACCCCCGCGGCGCTGTAGACCATTTTTGCCATTATCAATTGTTTAAAAAGCAACTCGAAAAAATATTTCAATTCCCGATTTTAGGATGAAGTTAGCGATGTATTTAGTGAAATGTTCCGATGACGAAGATTGCATTTCATCGAGTAATTACGTACAGAAAAAACGTCGTCACGAATTTAAAAAGAAACCTGGAAGCGTGCGAAATGTAAGGCGATTTTGCAAAGCGTGCTATGAAAATAATTCAAATCAGCTAGGAAGAACGAGAGCAAAGAATTGCACTAAAAAAGTGGCGACATATTGTGCCGACTGTTTTGGTTCACCTTTTCTTTGTATAAATAAAATTATTTTCGCACGTTCTGTATGGCATTAATTTCTTCGAACCATTATAGTAACAATGGTACCATTAAAAAATTTATCAGTATCGATATTTACTCTAATTATGTATTTTTACTTATGCTCGCGTCGCCGGTCACCGGTGACCCCCATGGCATTCAACGTGTTAAATTTCATATATTAATTAATATCGATCTTCCAAATTTTATAAAATGGTGACTGAAGCTAACCTCTCGGATACAAAGGGTTATGTATAATCTATGTACATAATATACAATATATAATATAATATACTGAATAATATATGAAAAATTAATTTTACAAAATTAATAAATGTACCACTTGTCACAGTGTGTGTGTGTTAAACATTGTTAGTTACTATCTAGGGGAATCAAAGAGAGTGACAAGATATAAAGATAAACAATAGATATAAAGATAATAAATAAATAAATCTATATAAAATCATGCTTAACAATTCTTTCATTTCTTCGTATCCTTTAAAATAATAAGATTCCTATATCACAAATATCCAACACCCACTATCCTGCTTATTTTATCAAACCGGAACAAAAATGGCGGACAAATAATTTAATTCGCCATACAATCGACTCTCCGTGAACTATTACTTCCCCTACGCAGCGCGATCCGAAGAACCGTGCAAAACGGTTCAAAAACCGGTACCTAGTTAAACGCCTTCGAAACACGACCCCGCGCCGCGAAACATCCAATTTACCGATCATGAATAGCCGCATTCATCGACTCTACGAATCCCCTATCGCTGCGCAACCATAATTTCCATACACGACTCACCCAGCACGCGCGCGCGCGCACACAGAGAGAGCCGCTCGAACTCTCGTTTCCGAAGGCGTGTCGATAATGACATACCTCGAATGTTTGCGGCGGTAGTCTATTCTGCAGAAGCACCTCGAGGCGTTTCATGCACTCCCCCGCGCCGTTCAGCTCACCCTCAGCCCGATGGACACCCTGGTCGACCACGTCCTCTCCGTGAGCACGCCTCCTTTTTCCCTTCCTGTGCCCTATTTTCTTCGCCAGAGCCATCTCCAGGATCTCTTCCCACTCTATGATATCCTGCACAGGCTTCCTCTGACATGTCACGTTCTTCCGGTTCCTCTTCTGAGACCCGTTGCTCCAACCCTTCATAGAGGATCCCCTCAGACCAAGGATCCTGAAGTCGGACTTGCTACTAGGCACCCTCTGCTCGATCTCAGCCGTAATCCTCCTCCACTTCCTCTCCCTGGGTGTCTTGATCACGCTACTATCGTCCCAGCCAGCCTCCATCCGCTTGATCCTGTCATCGATCGAGCCCACCCGCAGAGTGTCTGCCCAGTTCTCCTTCTTTTTCGTCCCTTTCGTCCCATTCCTAGTCTGACAGGTAGCCACGTGCTGGTTCCGACTGATCCTCTTCGCACCGTTAGGTGGTCTGGCAGAGGTGTGCATAGACACGTTCTGGATGCACGAACGATTGTTGCTGGCGAATATGTTCTGACCAGTTTCCGAGGAGTGCAAGCTGTCACTGTCACTGCATTCCCAGGAACTGGTGCCATTTCTGCTAGCTCTTCTGTTGCTCCTAGCTGCAACGTTCGTCACGACAGAGGTGGTCTCGTCTATGCCGAGGTCTTTGGGGTACCTGGTGGCAGGAAAGGAGATAGTCGCGCGACGGTTGCTCTGCTTCGCTATCCCATTGCCATGAGCCTTGCCGCGACACGATCTGTGGAGCAGGTGATGCGCTCTCAGGGTCTCCTCGTCGACCACGTCCTTGTTGAACGGCATCTCGTTGGAAAAAAGGCTCAGACGGTTCCTCTGTTTCCCCGTTTTTGTCCTCTCGCTTTCACGCCGCTTAATTATCCCTTCCTATGGGGGCCACGGCTCTCACCAACCACTCCTGCACGCTTTTTCCCGCCGAAACGAAGCTCAAGCGCGTCGCGAGTTAGCTCGGTAGCCGATGTGAGAATGCTCCTCAGTTTTTGCGCTGGTAAAAGCTGCCACGGGCTCGTGAGACACGTTCAAATACCGAACTGCCATTCAGTCGAGCACCATCTAACACCATTCCAGCACTTCGCCTTTGTTCTCTTCATTATTTGTATTCTATTCTATTCTACCTGTGGCGAGGAGTGGTGCTTCGAAGCGGTCAGTGGAAGAGATGTCACTTATGAGTCACCTTGGAGTACTATAATTCCAAACCGCGATGGGCTTTGACTCTCCTCGAACTTCTCTGACCAGTCAATCCCTGGTAACCTAATAACCATTGATCTGACTTGAGCTTTTGACATAGATGTAACGCAATTTGCTTCACCGAGTTTGCTAAATGCACACCCTGTAGGTTATAATCAATTATCGAGTTACTAGTCATCGATAGAAACATTAGGAAGCAGTTTCACGAATCCTACTGTAGAATCTTCATACTCGATGCCTAAATTATTCACTTGCACTGACACTTGGGATACTTAGCTGGCTTCTAGCAGCCAAATTCTTCACTCCCGACCAAGGGACACGACGCCAACACAGAGCACCTGACACACCGTGACAATCCGATCTAGACATGAGCCACTGTCAGTGGTCCAGTCCACTCCAGAGAACCTGGACCCGCGAAAGGAACCGAGAAAACACCAGTTAAACGCTGTTTACGGATGAAACTAACACACAATTTGGGAAGAATCGCGAAATCTCGTGAGCTTCCTTCCTGTTTGGGCGGAGGAACCTGGACCGAAGGAAAGGGCGAGCAGCGAGGAGACAGGGCTCCATTACGAGGAGCACCTCGAGCTCACCGAGTCTCGACTGAGGCAAGAGACAGCTGTGGTATCCAGAGACCGAAGCAGATCAAAAAGAAACGAAAGAGGCAGGCGTGCTCCCACGACTGAGGCGCTCCTTCTCCGCTCAGCGACGTCTTTCTCTCACCGCCACCTCTGATCCCTTCCTAGCTCTGTTCTCCGTCTCCGTCCGCTCTTTCACTTGTCCTCGTCATTTTCCAACGCGATTTCATCCATCACCCGAACGATCGATCCTCGTGCCGCGTGTATCGTTTTTGATGAAAATCATCGAAAAGATGCACACAAACGATGCAAACGTGTACCTACTGGGTTAGTCAAAAAATTCGTACCGATTTTTGGTAGATGGCGTGAGTATAGTTCAGAATATACCAGAACAATTGAAAACAAATGCATACGTATCATAAAAGACGGTACTCCAGGCATATTTGGAAACAATTTTGATACGATACCTTAATTTTCGTCAGTTTTATACGCCTTTGAATATAAGGAGGAAGAAAACCAAGTGCATTTTAGGCATTTTATGCTTTTCTTTTACAGAAAAGTGGCAAAGTGGCAAACAAGATATACGCTGCTTATAGCGAAGGTGCTGTAGCTGAAAGAAGTATACAGAAGTGTGCGCTAGGTTTAAAGCTGGCGATTTGCTACTAGCAGTGTACCTCTGTCTTTACACGTACTAAATTCACCCTATGTCCAGTGATAAATTCAAAATTGTGAGAGGAATCTTTATTTTTAATAGCGTCACCCTGCATCGGGATCTATTTTGCTTCGAGGAAAATTGATGAGCTGGATGGTTCCTCGAAGCTAGGCTGAATAACGCAATGGGCTAGTGTCGTAGAGCCTATGGGAACCTTGCTGACGGATTCGAAGGGACACTTTGCCGCAGTCCACCGTGCAGCACGTGTCACAGGAAAACTCGAGCCTTCGTTTATACCATTAAGAAATTTAAAACCTAATTAACACGTTCGTCGCCCAGCTCGATTCGGTTGGGTTCCTCGCGGGGCCCAAATCCGACTGTCTGAGCGTCAGAACGTTATCGGACTGATCATTTGAATGGGTCTAGTAGAGACACCGCTCGTTAGATGTTGATCAACGGACCCTACTTACAATTTTCCATTTCCGCGTAGCAGAATGTCCCGTAATCGTTTTGAATTACTATTAGCGAACTTGCATTTTGCAAATAACGAAACGATAGAACAGAGTAGCAGACTTGGAAAAGTTTTACCACTCGTAAACATATTGACAGACAATTGCGAAAAATGTAAAACAAAACTACGACCTATTTTTCCAATTGCCCAAAATCACCTCAAATGTGTTTAGCCTGTTTTAACTAATACCATGCCGCATAGTATAATGTAATATTTTAGCCTAAATATAAATTAATAAAAAGTGTAGTATAATGTGTATATTTTTAAAATTTTTGTTGTATATCCTATATTTATAATTCAGTGCTTATTCCATTAAATTCCTTTTAAAAATCCAATTGAAAATCCTATTTAACTCGAACAAGAAGAACGTCAGCCATATTTGCGTGACGGGGCCCCACGGAAGCATACCCGTCACTGCGACGAACGTGTTAAACCATCCCATTAAAGGTCAAGAAAGCCCAGATAGGCCCTCCACCACAGATGAAGATCAGATTAAAACACTGATCGAGAATAACCCATGCTATAAAACACGTAAATTAGCAGAAATGTTAAATACGTTAAAATCCACCATCCACGAGCATTTTGCAAAGCTTGGCTACATAAACCGTTTCGATGTTGTAGGTTCCCCATGATTTAACGGAGAAAAATCTGAAGGATCGCATTTCCATTTGCTACTAGCTCTATAAATACAACGAGAAGAAACCATTTTTGAAGCAAGTAGTGACGAGGGATGAAAAATGGATCGTTTATAATAACGTTGAGTGAGAAAGATCTTGGGGAAAGCGGAATGAACCACCTTTAACCACCCCTAAAGCCGGTCTTCATCCAAAAAAGGTTATGCTCTATGTCTGGTGCGATTGGAAAGAGATTCTGTATTATGAGCTTTTACCAAACAACGAGACGATAAATTCGGAGAAGTATTGTTCCCAATTAGACGAATTGAAGACAGCAATTGAACAAAAACGTCCAGAAGTAGCGAATCGAAAGGGCGTCGTGTTTCATCGGGACAGTGCATGGCCTCGTGTGTCTGATAATTCGACAAAAGTCGTTGGAGCTCGGTTGGGATGTTCGACCCCATCCACTATATACACCAGACTTCGAGTCCTCTGATTTCTACCTACTTCGAGCATTACAAAATTCCTTTAACCCTTTGCGGGTTAATATATGAGTGGCGCATATATGCGTTCGGCGGAAACCATCAGTTTGGCCGAGAAACTCATATAAGTGTTCGGCGAAAACAACTGATAGGGCCGAGGGACTACTGCACGTAGTTAGTAAGTTGGCAATTGGAAAGAACGTGAGTCTAGCCACAGTGCAATAGCTCCACCTCTAACATGACCATAGACAGAGATAATCACAAAGTTTGGTGATTGGCTGAGAGTGTCTCATCTCCAAATAGGATCACGTTGCAGTATGAGACTAGGTGGGTGGCGAACACCTTCGAGACCGAATGGAACACGGTGATAAAACACTAGGATAGAATCGGTGTCAAGTATTTAATACTGTGATCAGCACAGACTTAGGCCAGTATAAGCCCCGAAGTTTAAAGAACTTTTCCCATTCCATTTTCATCACTGTGATACAAAGTCAGTTTTCATTTGTTCCTCAGAAGTATAGTATTAGCAACGAGAAATGACATTAGTCTCTTCCTAAACTATCCCTGACTCCTACAATCGACGACAATGGTGGAAGACTAGTGTATATCGTCACTGGGTCATTCTTGCTTGACAACGATTAGTGACGGACGGTTCTTTGAGGAGATTGTGTTTGGCTTCGAATAGCAAGTGGACTGTTTCGTTATCTCGATATCGTGCGTTTCTATATGCCGCGTGCTATTAGGTCTAGCATTTATATGGACCCTTAGTAGGGCTATGTATTTTGTTATCGGATGGAGTTTCCGAATTTGAGGTACAAGGGTAGGGGTTACAAACGGAAAAACGAACTGAATTATTGCCCCATACTCCAGGTACTTGTCGTATATGATAGCCAAGCGTCAAGGTGCCATCGTGTTTCACCTGGGGTACAGGGTCCGCAATATGGTACTTCCCGATGAGTAATAATACCATCGAAACGGTATTTCAAGGATTAACAACTAGATAGCGTGAGGTTGGATTGAAATAATGGCAAAGTAACTTATCAATTTTCTTATTGAAATGTGTTGAAAAGATAAGTTTAGTTATATGCAAAAATCAATCTAGGATATAAGATATGCATAAATAGTTTGTAAGACTAATATTTATATAAATATTAAATAAAAATTGGGGATTTAGACGAATTGTGTCGCGAAACCTCTTGATACTCTCTCACGAATCGGTCAGTAATAATACCACCGAAATGTTATTTCAAGGATTAACATAGTCGATGATGATGAATATTCGTATGAATCTGATGCTTTCTTTGACTCGGTTTGGGGTCGATGGAGAGACGAATGAGGATGAGAAGTTGCTCGATCTCAATCGGTCGGATTGCTCTCGATCACCTTCGATATTCACTTTCCATGGCTGTGTGGAGTGTAACTTTGATCGCACGTGCGATGCTTGAATATGGTGTACTATTTCAAGCGGAATGGAGCGCACGTGGGCTAGCTCTGGGTTCTCGATGGACTCGTGATTTCGTTGACTCGACAAATTGGACGGGATGATCTATGAATAGTTGCGCTGTTTCAGCTAGTTATGGGTCAACGGAGGAACGTTTCAAGGGGGCAAACTGGTATGACAACCTCTGCCATACCCTACCTTGAAAAATTCGTAGAAAATATATGGATAAAGGTAACCCTGTAAATTTTTTACAGATATTACTTCCTACTTTGAACTACTCATAGAAAAATTGAGATGAAAAATATCCTCATAAAAACGTCCGAAAAAAATTCTTGAATTATCCATCTGTAGGATGGCGCGGATTTTGATAGCGGATAAGATATAGCACAGAGAAAATGTCTACAGAGAATGAAAATATGTGGAGAGTAAAGGTAAATGATGTAGCTTTCGCACTAACCACTGTTGTCAGATTTAAAGCTCCGAATAAGCTCAAAGAAAAATTGAGAAGTCGAAGATAATGGGAAAAGACAAATTGTTCCTAAGAAATAATTTTTTTGAAAAATTTTCCGAATTTTTAGACTACTAGACAGTGGCTAGTGCAAGAGCCACGTGTCTTAGATACGTGATCAAAAAATTTCACAGCGATTGGAACTTCGATTCTTTTGTTATACTGTTCTTCGTGGTCAAAAGCAGTGTTCTGAGAAAATTTTGTTTTATTTAACGTATAATTATAATTAATTCCTAAGGGGAATTATGAGTAATTCTATTGACGTGAGTATCATGACACGACATGTAAAATGGATTACTTTCTATTCACTTGTTAGAATATTATTTAATATTAAATCTATCGTTTAGATCCAGGGGGTAGTGCCTTTTCAGTCGTTTGATGAAGTTAAACATTTGATTGAAAGACCAATTTGTTGTCTTTTTGTTAATAACTTTTGAAATTGTTAACAATTTTTAAAAAATCGAACGTCGGTGTCTAATAAATGTTATAGTAAAGATACTTGCAAAATTTCATTATAATTGGTCGATTAGGTTTGGAGATATCATGCACAACATTTTGGAAAACATAATTTCGAGGAAAATAATTTCAAAACGTAATTTTTCATAGGTATCCTTAATTTTTCGTAAATTAATCATTGCTGTCGCATATATATGCCCATCTGCTTCGATTTTAATCTATTGCACAGCTGATAGACTGAATCTACGTAATTTTACGAAATCTACAGTTTATACAGGGTGATCTATTAATTAACAACTATGGCACTTGAATTGATTCTGGTAATTTAACAAAAAGAGGTTCAAAGCAAATGATATGTTGATGAATAATGAGAAAAGCAGTTTTTGTATTTTTTAAATGTACCTTTCTTCCAAAATTGCAATTTCATAATGTAACAAGAGATAGAATTTTAATTGTCTAATTCTAGCTAATTTAATTTATAACACTTATGCACATCTTCGTTAAAATATCAGAAACAACTCGAGTAACATGGCAGATGATTCGTAATCACATCCACTCTGTGTATAAATATTACACTATCTTCTGATAGTATAGTTGTCCCAGATTTTTCAGCCAAATACTGACAATGTATTCTGCGAATAAAAACAATATCAAATATAAAGAAAGAAGAATATTATAATTTCCTAAATAAAACCTAATATTATTTAAAAAAAAAGAAAATTTGGAATAATTTGGAATTTCAATGATGTGTGTAATACATTAATTTCAATGACTCTATTTTTTAAGCCTGTTGTTGCATTAAATTATTATTATACTAAATGCATTATTATACTAAATTGCACTAAATAAATATTAATTTCGAAATTTTATTAAAAATCTCGGCAGATGTTTAAATAATTAGCATAATAATCGAGCTAAAAGTGTTTAACAAAATCTCCATGGTTATTTTATGTATTACATTATTAACACCAAACATTGACAAGTAATATAGTCTATATGGCAAACAGAATAATAAATGACACGATGGTTTAAAAAATTAAATACCCATGCCATAAACGCTAGAAGGGGCGCTAAGGTATGTCAGTCTGAAGTTCTGTTGTAGACTATAAAATTAAAAGCACAGAATTTTTGCCTACGTCTAATATAAACGTAGGTCGTTCGAAGCTTTATTAACTCCTTTGCTACGGCCAGGTTCTTCAAATAGCTACTATAAAGTACGGCTGTACGTATCACTGGGTGTTACAGAACCGAACAATAAAATTACGATAGTATACAGGGTGTCCCAGCAACAGTAGTATTATATACTATACCAGTATTTATTATAACTATAACAGTAATAATACAACCATAGAGGATGATTCTATGTCAAAAAGCAAATCGAAAATAAAGAATAAAATTTTTTCATTCGAAGCTTCGTTGTCGAGAAATTCGACTTTGAAAATTCACCGAGTACGCGAGCACTTAGCTATGGCTTATATGGATAGTCCATCAAAACACGAGTATCGGGGATATAGTCGTAGAGGGGGTGATTCTACATGAAAAAACAAATCTAAAATAAAGAATAAATTTTTTTCATTCGAAGCTTCGTTGTCGAGAAATTCGACTTTGAATATTCACCGAGTACGCGTGCACTTAGCTATGGCTTATATGGATAGTCCATCAATACACGAGTATCGGGGATATAGTCGTGGAGGGTGTGATTGTACATGAAAAAACAAATCTAAAATAAAGAATAAATTTTTTTCATTCGAAGCTTCGTTGTCGAGAAATTCGACTTTGAATATCCACAGAGTACGCTGGTATACTGGGTCCATCCGCCATAGCTGAAGTTAAGTGCACGCGCACTCTGTGGATATTCAAAGTCGATTTCCTCGGCAACGAAGCTCCGAATGAAAAAATTTTATTCTTTATTTTCGATTTGCTTTTTCATGTAGAATCACCCCCTTTCCGGTTATACTATCGATACTGATATATCGATGATCTATCCATCTGAACCAAAGTTAAGTGCACGTGTACTCGATGAATATTTAATATTGATTTTCTCGAAAACGATGCTTCGAATCAAAAAATTGTATTCTTTATTTTCGATTTGTTTCTTCCTTAACTATAGTCAATAGATAGTATTTTTACTACTTTAACATAAAATTGATTCATTATTAATTTTATCTTCTAAATCAAATTTTTAATTAATTCAGAATTTTTACTATTTTAATATATAATTGATATTACATTATGTTGACTTTGCAAGTAACAATATCAAAAGTTTACCACAAAATGAAATTAAATATATTTTAAAATCCAAAATATTGCTTTCTGTTTTATATATATATATACATTTTTTTTTTAAAGAAGATATTAAAAATAATTCATTTGCTCGTAATAAATACTGTTAGGTTATATTAATAGTATTCGGACAAAATATTTATTTGTTAAAAAAGTAACCTATAATAAACAAATGAGCACAATATAGTAAAATAATATAGAAACTGCAATATGATCAACAAGATATACTTAAGGTCACAAATTAACGTATCAATACAAGAGGTGAAAAAATCAGGATATTTGTTCTGGTTGTGTATATACCTCGTTATTTGTAAAAGGATAATGAAGGATAAGGGGAATAACATCTCTTATAATTCGTTTGCTTCATGTAAATCATGTTTCACGGTATAACGACACAACCAAACGCTACAGTTTGAAAATTTGCAAAACTGGTTCCGTCGTGTTACATGAATATTTGTTATGATATATTAAGATTAAATTCCATGCACGGTACTAAAAATGTAAATTTAATCCTCGTCACTCCACACTCGTTACAATAATAAAACTTTTCTTCCACTCCAAAGCGGAATTATATTATCACTATATCGTTAAATATCTTAAAATTCCTCCATTTTTTTTTCGTATTGCATTTAAGAATGTATTTTCTGAGACTTGTTTTACCAGTGATCCTTTAATAACAAATTTATCTTATTTAAAAAAAAAAGATTGTATTTTTAAACAATAAATTTTAAACAAAATTATTTTTAGACCAGAAATTTTATATAAAATTATTTTCAAACAAGAAATTTTATTAAAAAATTATTTTATTTTTCAACAATATATTTAATAAAAAATTAGTTTATTATAAATAATGGTCCAACTTGCAAAATTTTAAACAAAATTTAAACAAAATTATTTTTAGACAAGAAATTTTATAGAAATATTAATATAAATTAAAAATTATACAAAAATATTAATAGAAATATTTATATAAATAAAAATTGCAAACTTTTTATTTCAATTTTGTATGTTAATTTAATTTAGCAGTAAAATAAAGTTTCATCTCATAAATTCTATTTAATGGATTAGCTATAAAATTCAACAAATTAAATAAATTCGATAAACATACTTCTATAGTAAAATCATCAGATTTCTGTACCGTATTCAACAGTAATTATTCCTCTTCTTAAAATACATAACTACTTTTACATTTCTTTTCCCCTTACATTTCTTTGTAATCACCAGTTGTATTCAGCAGCGTCTTGCAGAAGCAAGAGATACATACTAAATCCGTTGCGAACCATGAAACTACCAATCCGTCTTTTAACGCCATCCTTTCCTTTCGCAGGGAACAATTCGCCCACGGTCGTTCCACAGACAATTTGCATAAACACGATTTTCACAGGAACAACCTGAGAAGAAAAGAAAACCCATACACGTCAGAGATGTGCTTTCCCCTTTAATCTCTTCGATGGCCTCGTCCCCTTTCCCTGTCTGCACTTATACATTGCTACAGATAATAAAATAAATACGAGAAACTCGACTCCAAATTCACTGAAATACTGATAACGGCCGGTGATTGACTGGTATTTAAGAAAATTATACTCTTGAAGGTTTAGAAAGGTGGTTCCAAACAACTTTTCAGGTTCATACACTCCGTGATCAAATTATAGTAATATAGGTACCTGACAAATACCAAAAAGTGGAGTTTGAATTTATTGAAATACTAATTTATAGATGATTGATATTTAGGAAAATTGTATACTTGAAGTTTTAGAAAGGTGGTTCCAAACTTCGCAGATTTATATACTCCGTGACTATAGCATAAACTATAGCAGTATAGATACGTGACAAATACCAAAAAGTGGAATTCAGATTTATTAGAAAATTAATTGAAATTCAGTAATTTATAAGATGTCTGGTATTTAAGAAAATTATAGTAATGAAATTTTAAAAAGATGGTTCCAAATTTTCCAGGTAGATATACTCTGTGATCAAACTATAGTAATATAGATACGAGACAAATACCAAAATGTGGAATTCAGATTTGTTAGAAAATTAATTGAAATTCAGTGATTTATAAGACGACTGGTATTAAGGAAAATTGTGCTAATGAAATTTTAAGAAGATGGTTCCAAATTTTAGAAAACAGGTTGGTATACTCTGTGACCAAACTATAGCAATATAGATACGTGACAAATACCAAAAAGTGGAATTCAGATTTATTAGAAAATTAATTGAAATTCAGTAATTTATAAGACGACTGGTATTAAGGAAAATTGTGCTAATTAAAATTTAAGAAGATAGTTTCAAATTTTGGAAAACAGGTTGGTATACTCTGTGACCAAACTATAGCAATATAGATACGTGACAAATATCAAAAAGTGAAGTTTGGATTTATTGAAATATTAATTGGAATATAGTGATTTATAAGTCGACTGGTATTTAAGAAAATTATAGTAATGAAATTTTAGAAAGGTGATCTCAAATTTTCCAGATTAATACACTCTGTGACCAAAATGTGACCAGTTTCACAGAGTCTGTAAGTCTATAGAGTGTAACTCATAATTCGTAAAATTAGTCAAACTTAAAAGCACAGATTCTAACTTATAATAATTTGCGATATTTATAATATTTAAAAGGAAATAAGGCGATTGAGACCTTTTCTATTGTTTAATAATGCTGACAATGAAAAATTAAAATTTCTTTAAATATTCGAGATATTGAATAAAATTCACTAGAAAGTTAATAGTTAGTTCTAATTAATAGTAAGTTCCAATTAAGTTTCAATTTTTTCTATTTTACTTCTGATTCACTAACTATAGATAATCATTGCTTCCAGGGACTTCTATGTCATTTTGGTACCAATTCGAGCTCCTACTAGGTATACAATATTATCCACATATATGGCCACTAATTTGTCCGCTTATATGTACTCGAGTTACCTCACTATTTCCTAGAACTGCCTACCTAAAGCAGATATATTTCCTTTTATTTATTTATTTATTTTCTTTTCTTTCCACATGCAGTCCACCAGGAGAAACTTCCAAATATATATAATATATATAATATAATATAATATAAGAAACTTCATTAATAACCTCAAAAAGAAAATTATTCTGTAGCCATTATTACATACGTAATATTTACTATATTAAACTTATGCTACTGCATAATTAATGTAATATATGTAACAGTAAATATGACATCTTTAGACTACAATCTTTTAAGAATTAACATAAGAGTCTAATAAAAACTAGCACATTACATGACATAGAAACGATAGATGACAATTGAATTAATATTAAACTTCGTAAACTAAAAAAATTAGAATATTTGTATTTTATTATACAAAAATATGTTAGATAAATCACTGACACTCTTACGATCAAAATATCTCGAACATTTAAAATCCTGACTATATTTAAGTCAATTTAAATGAATATACATAAAGCAAAATTATGTGTTATTATTCAAGCTATTTATCAATTTTTCTATATTTAACAAAAGGTTAATAAAGTCGAGGAACTTTTAATTGCATCAACTTTTATTCGCTTCTTCTTTTTGTAAATCATGAATATCAGTAGTTTAAAAATTTTGAGCGGCACTGTACATGTGAATTTTTAGGTTAGTTATAATTAGGTCTCAAAGTAAATGGTTTAAAACGTGATAAACGTTTCGATTTCTCTCCTGACGTTTCATTACAGATATTAAATGAAGTCCGCGAATTTACACGAATTTACTCAGTTATGTACGTAACATTCAGTTGCAAATGAGGTGACAGGAATAAGTTAAGGTGCTGTTTTGGAAGTCAGACCATTTGTACCTCTGCACTCGACAGATTTTACGACCTCATTACGTCGCATGAACTAACTGTAACTTAGTAAGGTGTCAGTGTTTGTAGCCAAGGACCTAAAAGTAGAAATTTCCGGAATATGGAAGGTGAGGTTAGGTTGATATGGTAGCAACTTAAGACCTAAAAGGTTAATATTCAATTCTTCTTTATAGATATCTGAAAATTCTAAGTATTCTCTAAAGTTCCAATGATATTATCAATATAATTAATAACAAAGGTTTATTTAAATTGCATTCTATCAATTAACTGTCTCTGAAAGTACATCTAAACTAAGATAACTAAATTAACAGAAAATTATTGGAAAGAAAATTGAAAAAAATTAAGCATACAGAAGGCTAACGCTGTATATAAAGTCTTAATTTCATACAACATTGTATCTTTACTGATTTATACATAGTTCAAAATCTACTTTGGAACGTTACACACACATTTGCTTCTATTTCCATATTTTCCTAATTAATAACATATCCAAGTTATATTTTATATGAAATTAAATTATAAAACAGAAGATTATGTTTTATACATTAAAACTGAGGAGAGTCAAATGAAACAGAATGTTGGGTCCAAATTAACATATTAGAACAAAAAATAAGTATTGGAATAACTATCCTATAATTTGTACATGTATATTTAAAATGATATGTTGAAAGTAGTCTATACAGATTGTTTTAAATCACCTAAGCATAATTTCAAAGGTGAATTTAGTTCATTAAAACAAAAAAAAAAAAGAGAAATATATATGTAATAGGTATGTTCAATATGATCACTTTACAATTTATAGTTATTCTTGTCTTCCAATAAATCTCATGACCATTGACCATTTCATTCAACTATCTGGAAGTAACATTTCTTATCTCATAAAAGATCTTCTTGTCCACTATGTAAACTTGCCTGCAATGTTATTTTCTACTGTACTTGAGTCAGTTCTATACATTCTCTTGGTGACAACAGCATATGTGGAAAGTTGTTAATACAGATTATATATGAACTGACAGTGGCAGGTCTAAGATTTATAACGCACCAGTAAATAATGTTTAGAAACTATGACAGCAAATCCAATGGAATTATCAGTGAATTCAAACAACACCTGATGCTTTTGAACAAATAAGAAGATTTATGATTAGACATTGAGAAACCTTTATGTGAGCTAAGAATCCAACTTAAACTGAACTGATATAATACAAACATAGTTATAATTTAGAAACACAATTATACTGAACAAACATTTATTATATAAACTGTTTCTTTCTGTTTTAGTGTATTGAAAAAGTCCCTGAAATTATGTCAGCATAATTCAAAACCCTCACCTTTAAACCCTGAAATTTAAAAGAAGAAATGTTCTTATGGAAGCGAATGTTGAATATATTGAGCTCAAAAAACAGTGCAACCTTGCTCTGTAAAATTTGTTCATATTGCAAACAATAAGATAGATATTTAGCTGATATAATTTAGCTTGAAACATACTGTATTTATGTGAGACATACACACCCAACGTTGGGTGATTACAGTCATCTTTAGTAACCATAACCTAACCAAAGTATTAGCTTGGTAGATCTTGTGTTAAGAACACTTTGTGGGCACACGTTTCCCAACAAATGTGAACTTTTCTAGCGGGTTTCTCGACACTGTTGAAGATCTTTAACCCACAAAGCATGAGAAAATAGAAACGCGGATAAAACAATTAACTTACGCGGCAGTTTCAGCGGGGACACTTTAATTACACCGTTGGTACACCTGATCCTTTATAATTATGGAAATTACGTCTCTGGGTTGTAATCAAACGAGATTACAACAATGAGTCGCGTTCATTTAAGACACGTTGCATTATCCTGAACAGGAACTTCTTCATGACGAAACTTATTATCGCGAGGATGTTAATAAAAATAAGGAAGCCCAGGCTACGCCATTAAAAAATATGCTCACCGCGTTGTGAAACATTTTCTTCGTTCATTTATGAATATCGCAGCGAAATGCGAAAACCACGAAGTGTGATTAAATAATAAAAAATGTGGCTATGAATATTGATGAAGTAGGATGAAGGTTGTTGGGATAATTAACTTTTTCCTTTTTGTAATTATTTGATGATTAAAGGAACGTGAAATATTTAACAAGTTTTCAAGCATACTTTGTATCTTCGACGCTAATTAAAATTATTTTCGAAATGAAAAAATCGATTTTAAATTACTTTATAATTTTTATAACATTTCTAGGAAATTATTTCTAGATAAAAAAATTGTATAAATTTCTCAGCCCTAGTGTAAATAATTAGTGACTATAATCCTAATTTAATAATAATTAATGTTATTATAGTGATTTAACGATGTGGGTTAAGTTACTTAATTTAAGAATATTTAATTTTGTTTTATGCTTTTATGCTCATGTAATAATGATTAGTAATGATTTTATTACGCAATCATTATTAAATAGCTGTTAATTATGGTCACCTATAAACCTACGTTACTTTGTAATAAAGTATACATTTATACATACATATCATACTGTATTGACCTAAAATGAGTAATCAACGCATTAACACTAAACCTATCACAGTCAGATTAAAAACTTTAGATTAAAAATTCCACATTCAACCTTATTGCTTCATTTACTTGACTTCGTGACATTTTCTATAATATACGTATACTTAATTTAATAATTTCTCATTTTAGTCCATTTTCTTTCAAATTCCTCTAATTTTTTTTATCCACCAGTGATAAATTTGGTATTAATTAATTCTCTGTAAATTCAACTGCATATACAAAAAAGTCAATTAAATTCTCAACTTTTTCCAAGATAACCAAAATCATAGCACTAATCTTAACAACATAACTACAGACTTGCAATGTCAGTAATGTTCATCTAAATATAATTTACTGAAATAATAATAATAATAATGTAAAAGTTGAAAAAAATAACAATAATAACCTAAAAGATGATAATAACAATAATAATAATGACCTAAAGGATAATAAAAATAAACTAAAACATAATAATAACAATAACAACAATAACAACAATAACCCAAATATAATACAAATAGGTAATGATATTAATTTCCCCAATGGGTGCTAGTATATTTTTAACAACAACAACAACAACAACAATAAGAAGTCTGAAGAGCCATTTTGTCTCCAATGGTTCCAGTGTCACGCCTCATCTACCACCCTTCTTCTCCTATTTAACACTAGAAGTACCAACCCAGTCAAAATTACTGGTCTTAGAATTTTCCTTTTTGCAATCACCGAACACATACATCCGCTTTAAGAATAAAATTGGTATCAACTCATATTAAGAAAGAACTGTAATCAATATATTTACTCATATTCATCGTTTCGTTGAAGTTACTATAATCTGTGCACGTTAATAGTTAGGTACCCATTAAAGATCGGTAGTTCTAGTGTTAATTCAATTTCTAACCTCAACCTTCCACCTTAACCTTCCACCTTCCACCAACCTTCCAGTAACGTCGGAAGCAAAAAACGAAAGGAAAAGAAGAAATGTAAATTCAAAAGGCAACAGCTTTAATGGACGTAATCCCGGGTGTTACGAGTTTCTTAAAATAGTAGCATCTTTTCTCGAAGCCCCGTGACTCCGTGGCTCCCTCAGCACGCGGATCGCGTGTACCAGAGGACGCACGTGACGAGTCTGCGAATGCCGCGCCTCGCAGTTGGGGACTTGCCTTTTTTCCATCATGCCTCTTTACACGCGTCGCTACGAACTCCCAACGGCTTCTGTTTTTGCGCGTTCCCCGTGTCCTCTCGCGACGTATGCCTCCAGATTTTCGTGTATTCATAAAGCAAGTCAGACACTTACGGTCGATTACGCTCGTGTCACGACGAAATTCGAGAAAAAAGATTGGTTTTCCATTTGGCCACACACAACGCCGTTAGACGTACGTCTTCTCTGCCCCCCTTTCCTTTTTTTTTTGTCTATCAACTGCTGTTCAAACTCGAACGTTTCAGTCCCGGAGTTGACGAGTACAGATGGGGTAAATGGATTCAATCGTAGTTTGTTTGTTTAATAAATAAATAAATAAGTTTGTTCGAATAACGGGTTTAATAAAAGATTCGTGGCATGATAATTTTGGTAAATAAATAGAGTCTCAAAATTCACGCAAGATTTGAATTTTCCGCCATTTGTATGGTAAAGTATTGCCAACGAAAAAGAAAGATAGTGCGACAGCTGACAATTTAAGGTTATCTAAAATGGAGCGCTACATGAAGAACAATGCGCCTTCATTGTTAAATATTTATTTGTATAATATTGAACAATAATATTTATTATTAAATATTTTATTGTTAAATATTTACAATTTTTTTTATTAGAAAAATCGAAAATTCTTACGTGAATTTTGAGACACCCGGTAGAAGTCTCTTAGCGTGGGTTTAAATTAGACCTGAAGGTTCAGGAAATCTTTACAGTTCATTATTTTGGGATTACTTGGATCTTTAAATTAATTTAAGTCAGGAATCGACTTTTATAAAGATTGTTAATTATTATGAAGAAATTTTGAAAATATGACAACTTTCTTTAAAAAATATTCCTTTCTCCCTGTTCTTATTTAAGGAGGAGTAGTAAAAATTTGTTAATGTAGATTACTATACTGTGTTTGTTAATGTGAATTACTATACCGTATGAAAAATCGTCAGATTTTACTTTTCTAAATTACTTCAATTTTTCAATTAATTTAAATCAGAAATCAATTTGAATAAAGATTGTTGATCACTGCAAAAAATTGTGCAAATGTGTCAATTATTTTAAAACATCCCCTTCTTTTATTACGTAATAAAAACAGGAATTAATTACGATAAAATTATAATTTCTGAACAACATGTAAAGCAGTAATTAATGAAACTGCACATCGTACTTAATAGATCTTAAAACTTATCATAAATTATAACAACTTATGAATTATAATGAATGATGAATTATAATACTTTTATTACGACCTACAAAATAAACGATGCTATAAACTATAATTTGCGAAGTAAAATAAGACGACTATAAAACAGAATTTATAATTAAAATTTTCAGTTTCTGATAATAACACGAAACACTTGGCAATTTGCAAAAATATCGGACACTAAATAAAAAATTAAAGTATATGGAATCAGAAGCCATAATGAATTCACAATGATTCACCCAGTATTTCAATTATTTCTTATAATTATATAAAATAATTAATATATGTAATATTAATATTATCTTATATTTTTATTATTTTATATGTTTACAAATAAGAGAAATATTACACGATTCGTCTAAAACCGTATTTTATTTAGCATGATACAGTAATAAACATTATTATGAAATCAAAGAACAATGGTGATGATCCATCGGTTCGTCGTGTCAAAAGTAATAAGCGTCACTGTAAAATAAAAGTGACTAACGCATTCATTAAAATACATTTAGCATAATACTTGCAGTCGTGCAATTCAACGATAAAAACCTGAAGATTCAATGGCTGGTAATCGAAAAGGTTACTGTATGCTGTATCATTTGCATATTCCATCAATCGATGTGGATAATGAACATGGAAGAATTATCAGTGATGAAATGTACAGATACTTTACTATATTGCAGGCATAACATTTTCTTCATTGACAGTAGCAGCAATAAATAATACCGTGATCTTTGGCTTTAAGTATAATATAATGACAAAGATTTAAAGAAGTATGAATTTTTATTTATTTAAAGCTATCTCGAGTTTTATAGTAAATTTATTTGTTAGTATAATTTTCATACAAATTCTCTCTGATATATATTTATATTGATTATATTGGTTATTATATTATATTATTGTATTGATTATAGATTTACATTAAATGAAACTGTATTAAAAATAAAAATAAAAATATAAGACACATTTGAATAGGTGTATTGAATGAAGAATATTGGGAAATATTAATTAGTTACTACTTAATTATTTTAAAGAAACATTAAAGCAACTGTGAAGGTATTAATTTAACCAAAATTTGGACCAATATGCTTTTAAATACAATATACACAATTAATAATAAGTAAAATAATGTAATGACAATAAATAGGTACATATAATTAGTGTTATCAGTAACAATTATTATTAATTTTTCCAAAAACTAATTTTTTCAACTAAATACTTTTCATTGAAAGAACAAAAAGTTTGAAACCAATAACTTTGATTCTTTTGATAGTTTATACATTAACAGAATTTTTAATAATGTTTAATAAATATTGGTGTAAACAACTTTCATGTAACTTTAAAACTGATTTTTACTTGATAAAATTGTTACCTGTTTGGAAATACTAGATATATCTTATTACGTTTAATACAGTTTTATTAGATAAATAACATTGTTAACCAATGTTTATAATTTATATTCCTTAGGTGTACTAAGAAGAGAAAAACGACTATTATTAGTGTCTAGCAAAAGAATAATGTGCCACTATATATCAGATTGTTCACCTATCTTGCAATGCAACAGAAACTATTCCAATTTGACTGAGATTTATGATATTTCAGGTAACTAGTTTATACTAGTAACTTACTAGAATGTATGAACCTTGCTTCATTTAATAATCCTTAACTATATAAATGTTTACCAAGATTGCATCACAAGAAGTCATTAAACAGATTAAATCACCAATTAGAATATTATTAACTAAAAAATTTCAATCGCATAAAAGATTATTTTTACAAATGATAATATATGTAAATAAAATAAATATTTGCAAAAGGTAATAATATATGAATAATCTATTAGGAACATTTTATATATAAAACTAGTAACACCTGATGGTCTTTCAAAGAAACATGACGAACATAACCACTCACCTAATAGCTTGAACAATTTTCCACAGTTACGTTTGGAATTGCAAACCATTTTCAGTTGAATAACGTTCATGTTCTTAACATAATGTGAAATGGAATTTTCCGGATGAATGCTGTTCCGTATTAAGTATACGCTATTTCCATCAAGGTCAGACATAAAATACCCGCTTGTCATTTCCTGATTAAAGTAGTAATTTAACATTATTTAACATTAATATTTGGACATTCGCATGTTAAATCAAAATCCTTAGATAAATCTTTATTACAAACCATATACTTACATGAAAATACGCGATCGTATAGATACTAAACTACTTATACGATGATCAAACATTTTCGCGAATCGGTTAGGTTAGTTCTTTCGCGAGAAAATATTTTCAACCACACGTACGTATAATGTCGCGCGTATAATACTTTACGACACTTTACCACGGTAAAAATTCTACCAACCTACGCCCAATCTCGATCTACCCACTTAATAAACATATTTCTAGAAAGTCCGAAAAGTAAGCAGATTAGATACCTATATACACTCCTGTAAATTCATCGGGTAAAAGAATGTCTTACTCTCGAATTGACAACAATGAGGAGCAAACGCGTGACCGCGGCCGACAGAAACATGGAAGACCGAACGCGTGGTTACACGATGCATCGAAAGGCGTCACGTAACAGATGAACGAGAATACATTGCGGAAGGCGTGGGAAGTCGGGTTCTCAATCGCGGTGAAGAATTCCTTTGTGGCTGGATTTTTAAGCGGATGAAATATGTCGCTGGCGCTCCGCCTCGTACCTAAAATCATCGCGGTCCGATGACACATCGACGTCACGCGTTCTTCGACGTACCGGGGACGTATTATCCAGGCAGAAGGCGAGAAGCGACGCGATCGTGCGGTATGCGCATGCGCGCGCGCATGCGTGGGCGCATTACCACGGAACAGTTTCTGCGCTGTCGTTACGTGACACGCTGATTCGTAGGAGCCTAGAGGGACACGTTACATACGTTGTACAAGCGAGTTCTCGATCTAACAAAGCCTTCCAACTTGCGCAAGTTAAGAAAGTATGGGAGAAAATTTGAGGCACGTGTTTGCTTGCGCAGCAAGCATTTAGAATATCCCAGCTCGGTTGTGAGCTTTGTTGCGTGGCTCCTGTGGGAGGTACGTTGAATAATTGAAATTACTCCGTGAGATAGTGTTTTCTATTTCGTATTTTTCTAACCATTTCTTAACGTGAGAAGGTCACCTTGTATATTCGGGTATAGGAAATGTATTGACCGTTTCAGAAGTAATATTGGTGGAGAAATATGTAAGATAAATATGAAACTAAATTGTGTAATGAAGAAGTTTTGAGAGGGTTTAATACGAAAATTTATTGAACGTATATGGATTTACTTAACACTTTATCTACAGATGACGCCATTTGGCGTCAAATTGAAAACTGTTACAGGAAATATAGGTTATGACACGTTACTAATTGAAATTGCTTTTTCTAGAAATTTGTGATTCCGTGGAGTAAACAAGCCAAAACAAAAACAGATATTCCAAATTTTGTTTATCAACCCTGAAAGTACGTTATGTATTGCTTTTAAATATGAAGTAGGTTATTACCTCGCAGTATCTTTATCTCAGGAATAAAAATCGAAACTTAGTAGATATAGAAAATATAGTAAGTGTATTAACTTATAAATTATTATAGAAATCTAATTTTCCTCTCATTCACTGCATATAGCTAATAACTAGACAGGATAGTTCAAATGATAGTGAAAAATTAAAATTAACCCTTCTTTTTACAAACAAATAATATTTCAACTACATATAATAAATCATAACAGTTTTTCACTTATGATAAATGATTTTAATAATTTATATTTCATATAATTTTGAAATTAATATAACTGATTTTCTAATATAATATTCAAAATAAAAGCTTAGGTATATATTTGTGTAATTAATGTCATTTCATTGTCTACTTACCAATCTAAGTAAATATTAAGCTTAGGCATATATTTGTGTAATTAATGTCATTTCATTGTCTACTTGCCAATCTAGTAAATATTAATAACTATCAATCATACTTTATCAAACATTTAAAAATTCTTAAGTTTTATGTCACAATCATAAAATGATATTTAAAGAAACCTATAGAATTTATGGCAATTTAAATTGGATGTATTTAAGATAAAACAAATTGTTACAGTTTAAAGGTGACCTTTTAAATTTATGATGACACACTAAACTTGCACTGCATTACTTCAAAGAGTTGTTTGCTCACTATACACTGAAGGGTACTTGAAATCTCATTGAGTCGAGCGTAACAACCGCTTTGCAGACTGACGACACTACTTTAAAAGTTATATTTGGGAATGGCTAGTTACCGCCCTACTTCTTCCATTTACTTCTACTTGTTTCCAAGTATACCAGAGCGTTGCTTCGGCAAAAAATCTTTTTAATCTGTTTATTTTTCTTTACTACAAAACTCTTTCACAAATAGATATTCAAAATAAATTATACTGATGATAATTGATTTTTTTTAATCATTTTGAAATGTTATAAAAATACGTAAATTTCTATGTATAATTTTTATTTAATTTCAAAAGTATTGGAAATTTTACGATCTACGAAGAAAAAGATAGCGAGAAAAAATATATTTTTTAATATTGACAGATTATATCAATACAAATACATCAAAAATTTTGAAGTTGTTTTTATTTTTCGAAAAGAAATTACATATTTATTTTATTATTCCAATCATAACATCACCTTCATTTTTCATAATGCTGTAAATTATTTAATAATTAATATACAATAATAATTCGAATTTTTTAAAATTAGTGGTACATTTTTCAGAGAAATATTATTTTTATGGGATCCTAAAACAAATATTCAAATGCATTCTAGCAGTCCCAAACTACAGTCTTGATATTAGTTCAAAAATACAATCAAAATCATATAATTAAATAAAAAAATAATCAAATATTATCAAAATTTCTTTAAAAATACAATTTAAGACAATATTAGAATAATATATGAATCTACTGTTTCTATTAATAAAATACTCAAAATATTCCATCGAATAGTAACTTATTTTGATATTAGTTCAAAAATATAATCAAAATCATATCATATTAACAATCATAAATTATGATATTCCTCTAACCCTTTGCACTCGAGAAACGACCTTCAGTCACTAATTGATAAAATTTTGAAGATCGATATTAATCAACATATTAAATTTAAAATAATATAATAGTGTACGAAGTATTGAAATTAAATAATTCCACGTGTTGATTATTATACGAATTCTTATTTACTGTTCTGAAAGATATCGTTGGCTTTATGGCAGAAAATCTTTGAATTTCTACTTCTCTATAAAAAAAATTTCTACTTTTTTTTACATTTTAGAAAAAAAGGATTTTTTTACTTTTGTGTAACGAAAAAATCGTCGAGTGCAAAGGATTAATTATTTCCATGATAATATCAACAGTGACTATTCAAATCTCAGTGTCTTCCTAAATAACATGTCGCTGCCTATAAATGTACCGAATTATGTTAATCTAGTCGTATTTATTTTTGGCATCAACATCAGCCAAGCATCCTCGTCAAATTTCCGTGTCACTGAACCTCCTTCTTCGAGAGGGAGTTAAACTAAAATACAAAATATATTGACCTGTAACCAATTATATCAACCCCTTAATTATGAATTAATTATGATGTAATTATGAAAAAGTATACATTGAAGTAGTATTTAATTTTGGTTAACCACTGTACAGTCAAGTCCCCTATAACGCGATTAATTCGTACCGCGTTATATGAAAACTGTGTTACAAGAAAATCCGAATTAATCGAAATCAGGAAATGCGTTCTATGCAAACCGTGTTATGATGAACATAGTAATAAGGCAAATCGGATTAATTTATACCGCGTTATATGGAAACCACTGCCGCGTTACATAGGAACCTATAAGAAACTCAGAAATAATACAAATTGAACGAATTCGTACCGCGTTATATGGAAACTCAGAAATAAATAAATTCTACATAAATCAGACCTATATGAAAACTGCATTCTCAAAGTATCAAGTTGCGATTGACACGGTTAATAAATAAAATTTTATAATAGAAATGGCAATGAATACGTAGATTTTTACATATTCGAATTTAGGTTTGTCGAATATAATACATAGTTCGTATAATAAAATTATAAACTAAAAAAAATTGTTTCCAACAAAGAAACTTAATTTGATACATATTAGTGACGCATCCTAATTTAAAATAGGATTCTAACGTGTTAAAATTAAACGGTTTATTACTTCGTTTTATATAATTATCTTTTGGACGCCTATCAAAGCCTTTATTAAAATCTTTTCTATCATAAATTCTCTTATCCTTAAATGTTATTCCATATTTCTTCTTATTTATATTTATTTCTGAAACAAATGTTTTATTCCCAAACGCTCTTATGAAACCGCTTCAGTCTGATCAGAATTCAGACATTCTAATCACGTGGTTCATACATGGAGGATACCACGATTAGATTGTTTTATTATTCATCATCACAGTCGAATATTTACAGCCTAGCTCTTTTTTTCTAATTAGCCGAAAATCCTTCTCACTTTGCAAATTTTATTTTTGGTTTTCAAATGTAGTTTTATTTTGTAGTTCTTCTAAAGCCTCTTTATATGGAGCCAAGCAATTTTGAAATTCTCTTTTAAATTTTGTACTGCGCACGTTGAAGGATCATTTTGAGTTAATAAGTGCTGTCATAGATAAATTTTTCAAGCCAATTGAGTTGTTGGAATGTTCTTGTACGAAAAACGCGTTATGAGGAGACCTGTCCCAATAGGAGAACTGCTCAATTGTCGCTCCGCGTTATATGGAAATCGCGCTATAAAAACACCGTGTTATAGGAGACTATACTTATCCTATCAAAAATAAAGTTGGATAAAAATTTTAGAAATCCTTCGAATTTTGTGAATGTTGAAACGCGTGAAATATAATTATGGTTGCATGATTAGCGTAGCTAGTCATCGTGAGATTTGACATGAAGGACTCATGACGAGTCAGACTCGTCATTTTAGGGTAAAGGGTTAATAAGAGAGCTTAGACCTTTTGGCCGATTTGTCGCATCCAATGACGAGCTAATATGTAACAATTTTCGAAGGCATCGAAGTGTTTGCTCACTGTCCATAAGAATGACATTCAGAAGACATACGGAGTGCACGAATGTGGAAAAGAGAACGTGTGTGACGAGACAAGCAGCTGAGAGGTGAAACAACTAGAATTATAAGCGTAGGCTTAAGGAGCCGGATCCTTGGAGGCTTATAGAGGTACCGTAAAGCCGCGTTTACATTAGGCAAGTTATGACGAGCCAAATCCATCGACCTAAACTGAAAAGTTCATTGGAAGGCTCACTGAAAAAATTATAAATAATAACTGAACAGTTTCCGATTAAACGCAATAGTAGAAAGTTAGTTGGAAATACTATTATCTACAATTAATTAGAAATTAAATTATGGCAAAATTAACATAGTGTGATGAGAAGAAAAAATGAAGATATAATGTAGGTTTTTTTAATTGTTACATTTAGGTATTAATTGTTACATTTATTATTTAGGTATCTTTTATTATATTCTTTTATTATACTATTTTATTATATATTTTTACTATTACAGCGGTAATAAGGTAGGTATTCTTTATTGTATTGTATACTTTCAAAATTATACTCATAATTTTTGTATTAATTAGTTCTTTTAATTTTGTATTATTATTTCACTTATTATTGGAGAGAAATTATTATTGCAGAAGAATCAAAATTGGTATTTGGAGAAATATACTTGTGTGACAGCAATCCTATATACTAGATACTATATACTAACAGCAAAACTATAATACTAGACACTATAAATTATACTGTATTATACGTATTGTATATAAATATTACTTATTTATAGATATATATTGTACTATTATAAATAGATGAATGGGACAATATTTTATTTTATAAATGATATATACGTATTAAGTAAAATATTATTCTTCTCTTTGTAAATTTATTTCTAATTATTTCAAATTCTTTTTCCCACCTGATATTTTATTTCTTCTTAATAATAAAGGAAAAACGATTATTTTTTACACCAACTTCATATTGAATAATTTAATTTTCCTACATATTTACGATATACAGTAACATTTTGTGTCTCAAAAGGACAATATCACTATTAATAATAATATTAATATAATATAAATAAGAATAATAATATCACTGTTATTTATTCTCGCAGTTATGTCAGTCATCTGGACTTCTCTTTTAAAACAGCCTATACACGTGGTTATAGTAAAATTCTAATCAAAAGAAATCAAAATTCTAATAGCAAAAAGACTTGATTTTTATTTTTTTAATTTCTCAAAAAGGTCCATTTTTTTACCAAATTATTATTACATGACAGAAACCTTTTTCTCAGTATAAGACAGTGCTAACAAGTGTACAAAGTTCTAGTTGCTATTGGGTGCCTCAAAATTCACGCAAGAAGTAATTTTGATAGAAAACGCGTGTTCTTAATTCAAAATTGTAATTATTACTAAACAATGAAAATTGTCACGTTGTTTTTTTCTTTTCGTTGCCAACACTTTACCGCACAAATGACACAAAATTTTTGGCCACCCTATAGAATTCATTTCACTCACCCGCCAACCATGATTTCACACTGTTTACACGATCGTCTAGAATCTACACCACCAGGTTGTTCCACCAAGAACAGACAAACAAGCAACTGACAGTCGAATGATCAAAAATCGTTCCCATTTGACAGACAACATATTTACTCAAGTGACTTTGAGCGACTTAGGCTCACAGGACCTGTCAATTATGCCACTGAATTTGGAAATAGCCTAAATCAACTTTTGCTTAATGGCTATAATAATCCAATAGGTTCTGATCCCTTCATTTATGCAAAAATATTAGCTCAATCGAAAATGTCAATACAATTGAAAATTTTAACCAAAAACCTACAAGAATTGGAATAGCTATAGCAATTCAATAGATAGTGATCCCTTCATTTTTGTAAAATTATTAGATATTAATCGAAAATGTCAATACAATTAAAAATTTTAATTAAAAACCTATACAAATTGGAATGGCTATAGCAATCCAATAGGTTCTGATCCCTTCATTTATGCAAAAATATTAGCTCACCACGATATTAGTCAAAACTGTCAATACAATATAAAATTTTAAGCCATTAAATTTTTAAAATTTTAGCCATTAACACTGTTGCGGCCCTAGGACCGCAATGTCCCAGGTCAAGTGGAGAACTGGTGTATGTCCTTACTGTCAGCGTCCCTTGACTTCTATACACTCGTTGTGACCTAAACCACCGCTTGGGTAAACCGTAACAAGCAACAAAATATCACCCTTAAGATAGGCACAAGGGCCCAGATTGTTTAAACCACCACCACCACTGAAAGACATTGAGGCTGGCGCACATCCCCAATATTCTTCACAACCAATCAGTAGACAGACGAAGCTTATAAAACCACTGACAAAGCAGTCACTACCAAAGTTCTAAAAATACCAAGAAGACTGGACAATCATCACGACCACACTGTCATCATCGAGACCCACCAACAACTCAGCGCAGGAAACTGTCTACTATAGAACTCTCTGTAATTCAACCAGAACCAGGCCTAGCTCTGAGTTAACCCTTTGAGCGCTATGAACCCATATATGGGTTCTCCCACAACCGTTCAATCTGGACTATGAACGCTGTATAGTTTAATAAAATAATAATCTTCTAATAGATGCACAATACAAAATTATTAAATTTTCAATTTAAAAGTTGTCGCGATCGAATTCTCGTAAATTCCGACGGGTTGTAAGGCCGTCTCACGACTATGACACGTGTTGCCCGCCAAATTAATATTGGGCAACTGTTTAAGTTGCACGAGCGGAAAAGAGTCGTGTCTTCGACGTTTCGAAAAGAACGTGGCGTGTTGTTGATTTGAATAGAACTGGTTCAAGAGAACCGATGTCTCTAATGTTTCGAGAGGAAGTGTTTGAGAGAGACCCGACGTCTCTCAGATCTCGAACCGAAGTGAGCTCCTCGATCTTCCTAAGATCGGTCTTAGGAAAAATCGGGAGCTCGCCAAATATGATTGGCTGTTTTTGACCAAGGGCGTTCCCTTGGTTCGCAAATCGGTGACCTTGGAGAAAGGGAAGGTTCCTCCAAAAAGCAACGATAGTGGAGGAAACCCTCTCCTCCAAGGTGGGGTACCTGGGGTCCACCCGCGCGCTGGTGACCCCAACGGTAGTTTGTTACCCCTAGCGAGGGCCTGAGGCTTCCAACGTGTGCGGACCACGTGGAGCCCTCAGGCCTATTGTCAGCCAAGTCTTAAGAGCCATCGCCTAATTTCGTTAAATTAGGCATTTCCAGGATTCTCGTGTTCCGCGACACGAGAAGTCAAAGCAAAAAGGTAGAGCATTCAAACATGCTGAAGACATGGAGCGGAAAATTCCGATGCCGAATTGTTTGACCCTAAGATCTGGCTGCTGGAAGACCGTAACGGATCTTCTTTGTTCCACGACGGAACAAAAGATTGCTGTATTTTGTATATTGTACTTTTTATATGTTATTATTGCTTAATGAAATAAATGGTTCTGTTAAGGCTTCTGCAGTCACTGCTCAAATTATTTCAGTTACAATCAACATGTTTTGAAATGAAATTTCAGTTAGCGCAGCACACGTTTAACGTCGAACAATTCAGTGCTCAAAGGGTTAATTTAGAATAGTCCCAGCAACATTGCCGCAGTAGTGTAAATGGGCCTTATTACCCGCAAAACTCCCCGAGCGAGTTGCAGTGTTCGGGACGCAACAAACACGTTAAGTGCCCAGTCCGTTTCGCTTACCGTTCCGTTCAGGCCCAAACTCGGCCGTCAAGTGGCCACCGACGGCAGACGAAGTGTTCATAAAACTAGGAAATACTGTACCAATTGTAATAACAGAAATTCCCAAATGTTAGATCCAAAGATGGCGAAGAATTTAACACTAAAAGTTAGCACCTTTTGGTACTAGTCTGGGGTCCCTGAGGACCGGACCCGAACGGAAAGTCTAGCGTCGGTCCCTGGGGACCGTGACACTTAACGTGTTAAGCCAAAGATGGAACAGTTTCGAGTCCACCTAACCCCAAAAAGTTAACCGTTTGAGTCCCAAACAGCGCGATCGCGCTCAACTTTGCTGATGCATGTACGTCACATAGTACCAACAAGCGCTATTGCGACGATTGGGATTTTTCGACATGAAATTAAACAAGCGCTATCGCGCCGTTTGGACTTCTTCTCACTCGATTAAGACAAGCGTTATCGCGCTGTTCAGGATTTTTCGATCGTGTTCTTCCGAAAGCCGCTAGCGTTGCTTGGGACTCAAACGGTTAAGTTTGTCACGTCGTCCAGTGTAAACCAGGCTTAATACTGAGTCAAGTGGCGTAGCAAATCACAGGGAACAATCGCGAAGATTTAATTAGCCGTTACTTTCTAACGCGCCTCAATGCAACTACTGCTCCTGTTAATCAGCCAACTCGCTTTCGCGTCTGTTCTACAATCCGTTTCACAAAACGTGGACGACGTGTCCTTATACGGCACATTTGATAATAGACACACGGATTTGGCGGGGAAAGTTCTGAAATTGAACCCTTTTAGTGCTGAGCGAAAAATGGGTACCGAAAACCGGTACATTAGATACATTAACAGTTATGATATGGTACAGAGTAGTTATAGTATGAAGTAGCGATGCAGAATTCTTAGCCTATCCTAGTTACCGATGTTGAAATCTTTATGAAGTCATTAACTCTTTATTTGATCGAAATACAAAAGTCTTGACAAAAGATACACGAGTTGCAAAGAATATGGAATATTAACACTAGAACTACCAATCTTTAATGGCTACCTAACTGTAACGTGCACAGATTATAGTAATTTCAATGGTACGATGAATATGAGTGAATATATTAATTACAGTTTTTTCTTCATATGAGTTGATACCAATTTTATTCTTAATTCTTTGACTACGGCAGACTTTGGAACGCACAATGTCCGCCGAGAACGGCAAAATTTTCGGTAGAGATGCGCCCTCTGTGTCAGAAAAGCAAACTGTGTTGAGCGCTTATGTACGCCCTCCGCGTCACAAAAGCAAACTGTGTTGAGCGCTTATGTGCGCCCTCCGTGACACAAAAGTAAACTGTGTTGAGCGCTTATACGCGCCCTCCGTGTCAGAAAAATAAACTGTGTTGAGCGCTTATGTGCGCCCTCCGTGTCACAGAAGAAAAGTTTCTGAGCGCGTATATGCGCCCACAGTAGCCAAGGGGTTAAAGCAGGTGTATATGTTCGGTGGTTGCAAAAATGAAAATTCTGGGACCAGTCATTTTCACTGGGTTGGTAGTTCTAGTATTAAGTTTTCAATTTTGACACACTGCAGAGTAGAGGATTTTCGTTATTGGTATAGAGTACCATCGGCGGTATACGTGACGCAGTGACCAATTTTGGATTTTTTTTTTTTTTTTTTTGTGACATACGTATAGGATTGGAAATGACTATGAAGTCGAAAGAATGTCGGGAGTGTTTGAACTTACAAGAAGAGTGCAAGTCTTTCGATTTAATTGAAACTATGTAGGTTTGTAGATTTCGTCATGCAGTTCAAGAATATATACCATTATACCCGCCACTACTCGATAGTTTTTACGATTTAAAAAATTTAAGGAAGGTATTGGAAGGTATTGAGAAATTTTTAAATTTTATTATAACATAGTAACTTACTCTTTATCTATTATTATAAATTGAAGATACCTTCGTATCTGTTACCTCTATTCTGTTTGTATTTACAATACTTATAATTATCCTATCTGTCCACGTGCACAAACCTAACCTCACTTTTCTGTTCTTCTCTTTAACGCCTGTACTATCGCGTTTAACCTGTTATTAACTATACAATGTCAGTCGAAGTTTCCTATTTTTACCCTTTCCCATTTGGGAATAGAATTATGAAGTCGAAAATCAATAGCTTTTGAAATATGTAAAATATTAATGGGTTTTAGAGTAACTCGAAACGTAAAATATTGTACTGTATATTAGCACGTCTCGAATATCGTATATTACTTATTTCTGGTCTATGGTAAACTTACCAGATATGTCATTTGATAGTTAGAATATAAGCAGATATATAACCGTGGGATTAGCATAATTGTGATATATAGGGCGGTCATTTCGGCGTGTATCATCGACATAGAACACGTGGAATAACGACCAGTTTCGAGCTGCTGTGTATTACGTGATTTCTTATCGCCATTTCTATCGTAAAATTCAAATTCCGCCAAAAGTATGGCAAAAATGTGGATAATAAAGGAGACTATTTTAACTAGTTAGTAGTATGTTAATTATGATAATAAATATTATCATGTCACGAATATATTAGGCTACGAAGGCCAACGAAGAATTTAGAAAATTATTTTTGCGGATATTAGCATTGGAACTACCAGTCAAACTGACTGGTTTTAGAAGCTTTATATTTGCAATTATTAAAAGTATACAGTTGCTCTTGAAAAAGTTAGTACTCACTAATTATTAAATAACTATAATACCATAATAAAAAATTATAATAAAAAAGAAGTTGGTGAGTATAATAAATAACTATAAATATAAAAATATAATAATATAGCAACTACGAAGTAAAATAGAAGTATAATAAATAATAAATAAATAGCTGATAATAAATAAGTATAATAAATAACTAGATCAATAATAAATATTTATTAATTAATTAATATTATTTATTTATAATAATTTCATTATTCACATTAATTAATAGTATTTAATCTATACTGTATTTATTATATACAGTATATGTATATTAAATTTATTATTATGTATACAGTATATGTTTACTGTATTTATTATTATGTATATAGTATATGTATATTATATTTATTATTATGTGTACAGTATCTGTATACTGTATTTGTTATTGTATATACAGTATATGTATACTGTAGTTATTATTATGTATACCGTATCGACCTAAAGATTCTAATACTGAATATCTGACCATCAAATGTAACAGCTAACTATTACATCAAATATGAAATAGTTATCCAGCGCCTTTATTCATTAGCTCAATACAATGGAACTCTAGCTGCTAACACTGAACTCCTGCTAATCCAATCCATTTATCTGAACTGTTTGTCTCTTAACTGATCCAGCTATGTCGAGTTCCAATGTATCTGATCGCGAATTCCTATTACTTGAATGAGAAACCGTATGTACCGAAGAGAAACAGTCATCCTCTCATATGAATTGTTCGTTCCTCGACAGGTTCAGTTGAATAGAATTCCAGTATAATACCTAAGCCTATAGCCATTTTACATGGCAGCCACTTTCCCAGGAACGATTACCCAGATATTTCATTGAGCCTACGTTTTATAGTTCCGGCGAGACGATGTATGGCGAATGAAAGAGTTTGAGAAAGGAAAAAAGAAATAGTCGGGGATAAGACTGCGCTAGCTAACCTACTTTTAACACGTGCACATCACAGACTTCGATTCAATGTAATATCATAGAATTTTATTTACCTAATGAAATTACCTAATCTATTGGATGACAGAAGATTTCTACAGGGTGTCCCAGCAACGGTAGTACAATCGGTAGGGGCTGATTCTACGTGAAAAAGCAAATAAAAAATGAAGAACAAAATTTTTTCATTCGAAGCTTCGTTCTCGAGGAAATCGACTTTGAATATTCACCGAGTACGCGTACACTTAGTTATGGCTTATATGGATAAACCATCAATACACGAGTATCGGTGATACAATCGGTAGGGGGTGATTTTATGTGAAAAAATAAATCGAAAATAAAGAATAAAATTTTTTCATTCGAAGCTTCGTTTTCGAGAAAATCGACTTTGTATATTCATCGAGTGCGCGTGCACTTAACTTTGGCTATGGCGGATGGACCAAATATACCAGCGTACTCGGTGGATATTCAAAGTCGATTTCCTCAACAACGAAGCTTCAAATGAAAAAATTTTATTCTTTATTTTCGATTTGTTTTTCACGTAGAATCACACCCTCACCGATTGTACTACCATTACTAGGACACCCTGTATAACCGGAGTTCACATAAGAGTTCACTAATTTTGTTACCAGTATCTATGATCCTTCTTTGTTCAAATAATACTAATTCGCGTTTAGATATGGTGAAACTCCATAATTAATCTGAATTTGATGGAAAGCAAACAATTCGTACAGGGTGTCCCTGAAAAATTCGACGAGTAAACGTTTCCGCAGTCTTAAGACGATTTTTCGTTTAACTCACTAGCACCACCACGGCTCATATCTACAATAAATGTCTATCATAAATATCCTATATATGGTTGAATTATTTTCCGATTTTACTCATATAATCTTAGAATTTTCTTCTTACTACGTGTGTCATATTGTTTGCATAATACTATTTCTACAAATTTTTGTATCTGTGAAAGGGTTAATTAGAATTTTACTCCAATGAATGAAGTTTGAATTTTAATGGATTCATTTAACATAAGTCTAATTAATATAACACTAATGATAATTTAGTTAAATGTAGTTTTACTACGTCTTTAATCATTAATCACTAAATAATTCCACATTTCATTAGACAATACTTATTCAGTTGCAACTATAATAGTTCTCAACAAACCATACTACAAAACACGATATCATACGAACTCATCCATTCAAATTCAGTTATAGAATATATTTAATTTTATTTAAAAATAAAAATCTCTTATTTGTTATTTTCGTTGCATTCTGTTTACAGTGCCTATAAATAACCTGAAAAATAGTTGAGTTAGGAGTAGCCATTACTGTCGCATACGCCCTCTACGTTGCGAGCATACATGAATAAATGCGTCAGAATAGGCCATGATGAAACGTATGGTTTGAATGAAAAATTGCATGAAAATAACGCGGTATAAAAATACCGAATTAAAAGATAAGTGATTCCTGATTCATATGCTAATGCTGCTCTTTTTATCTTATTTCTGCGACACCTTGTTCAAACAAGGTATTTTAAAACTACCTCCTCATGTTCAAATAACCAACAGTCATTTATCTGTCTCCTTGAATCTCAATAAGAAATAGAGTATAAAACTTCCTTTAAGATAACTTTAATTTAAAATTAAACGTTTGTTTCAATAACATACGTTCGTTTAAGTATACAAATCGATCTACCAAAAATAAACCGACGAACGTTGGTAATTCTGTGGTTCAGTTTAGGCTACTGTCAAACGAGGATTGTCAACGTCTTCAGAAATGAGTAGTTAAATAAATCATCCTATATAAGAAGGAATAATAACAGAAAAAAACTAGTTATACTCTACCTACACGAAATGTAGGTAATGACGAAACCTGCAGAAAAAAATGATTAACCTCTAAAAACATCCAATCAATCTCTGACACCTAAATCAGCCTCCAGACGTTTCAAGTCAACGATGATCTTAAAACCAATATTGCGAATCTAATTTCAATTTATGCGTGTCAAGTTGCGAAACCTCGATTTAAGTATTCTTGAATAAATGTGTACATGGTCAAAGAAACAACCTTGTAAATATAGATAAAAAGGTAATAGTAAATAATGAGACCAGTCGAGTTTCTATTAATTTAATCCATTTTTTTTTTGGTTAATATTAATTTTTTAATTCGAATAATAATTATATCAAAAAATTGTAAATTATACACGTAGAGTACTATTAATATTTAAAATGAATTATCATACAGAGGTTAGGTTTAATAACTAATTTGATTGTAAAAAAATCAGCTCTCTATGTGATTTTTCGTTGCGTTAAATTAAATGGGACACCCTGTATACGTATGAGCTCAAGATACCGAGTGGTGGGAGAAAAGTGGGGATGGTCCATCACAATAACATTACTGTTTATGTCGTGTATATAAACCCGCTGGACACTGAACGCACCATGCAATTCTAATTATCAATAAAATTACTAAAGTTAAAAAATTTAATATTCATTAACAATTTTTATAAAATATTAATTAAAAAATTATTATTTCTACATTTTTAAATATATTTAATATAAATTTTCGGGTATGCCTGTGTACGTCTCACGGATTCACACGCATAGGCGGAATTCGAATGTGTAGTGCTAAATGTTTTTCACAAATAGTTTAAAAACTATAGCTCACCGACCATAATTGGTATAGAAGAAAAAGATTCAAAATATCAATGTCTATAACATATTTAAAAATCATCGAAATCGAAGGTGCCTCAACTCATCGACAAATTTACTATAATTTATTAATAATATATATTTTGTATACCAAGCTTCTAAATTTTAAAGGAAATTTATTTACTACACAATAGAAATTAATACAGAATTAATAAGAATTTTGACAAATAATTATATCAGTAATTATATCAATGACTGTATTTCGAGGTTACATAGTTGTTCAATAAATTCTATTCGTTATGTATTATCTCTCAAAGGAGGTTAAGAAGACTACGAGTGTATTTAAAAACTTGTTTCATCGGACTAGTATCGAATGCCGAAATTCTCGAGCGACGTCAGCGACCTCGCGACGCTTGGCGAAACTAACCTCTTCGATTCTCTTTCAAAAAAATTGCAATCGCAGTTTGCATTCTCCATTCGAAACCTTTTCACGTGGTTTACTCTCGTGCATACGGGAACAAACGCAGCAGCGCGCGCTTTGATTTTCATCCGAAAAACCGACGGACGTGACACGAATGAAGCTTCTCTCACGAACTGCCTTGTTTCGGATAGGCGTAAGTGTGCCACGGCTTTGTCGCGTATACCGCGCATGCGCGCAACAGTCCGCGATATTCAGGCGTATACTTATTCACCGGTGTCAGTCTCGCCTGTCACTCGATATGAGTCATCAACGTTATTCTCTTGCAAACGACATTCAATATTTGCATCGAGTCCCCGTTCCCTGCAGATCGCTCCTTTTACCGACTGATTATTTCACCGCGGTCAGATCACGTTCGGATGTCGGGGAAGCTATTAGTGTCCGTATAATGTTTTATTTGATTTCGTGTTTGTTTTTCGTTATTCTAGTGGATTGAATTAAATTTAGTTGAATCGTTTTATTTACTTTTTTTAATATTTTAAAATTGGGATGAGTTGTTTTATCTAACGTTATTTATGTATTGAACATAACCTCTACTGGTGGTAGTTATCTATGTTAGGGAATGTACTAATTTTAATTATATTTAACTACTACCGTTTGTATAATATTTATTCGATTTCATGTTTGTTCTTCATTATTCTAATGGATTAAATTAAATTTAGTTGAACCGTTTTCTTTACTTTTTCAAATATTTTAGCATTGACATGGTTTGTTTTGTCTAACGTTATGTACATACTGAACCTAACCTCTACTGGTGGTAATTATCTAAGTTAGGGTTAGGTTAGATAAAATTAAATTTTTCCTTATTCTAGTGGACTGGATTAAATTCAGTTACACCATTTTATTTACCTTTTTTAATATATTAGAATTGTGATGGGTTGTTTTATCTAACATTATTTATGTACTAAACCTAACCTCTACTAGTGGTAATTGTCTAGGTTAGGAAATACTGTATTAATTATAATTATATTTAGCTATGTTGTAGAAACTAATATTTTGAACGACTTTTGACTTACATTAAATTCAACTGTTTAGTTTTAAAAGATTTAAGTAACGATTTCTAAATTTTTATACATTATTTCTCCACTGAAATACATAACTTAAAATTAAAAATAGGCTCATACAAGATATTAGAGAAAACATTATTTATTGATAAATAAATATCATCCTTTCACCCTATTTTTAATTTTAATATATGTATTTCAAAAGATAGACTAATAAAAAATAAAAAACATTCATAAATCATTACTTTGCTTTTTAATTATGGGTAATAAGTGTATAGATATTTTGTCAACTACTCATAGCGTTGTAAACAATTTTAAATTAAAACTGAATTTAACTTAACCAAATTAACATACTACTTTTTCAATTTTATTTTTTAGTATCTCCCAAAATTCTCGCGAGGTTTGAATTTTGCGCTTAAGTGTTGCCAACGGAAAAACGAACAATGTGACAACTGACAGTTCAGGGTTATTAAAAATGGAGCGCTACATGAGAAAAAACAACACACCTTGTTCAGCAATATTTTTAAAATAATGAAGATTTGTTTGTTTTCTACCAAAATTACTTCTTGCATGAATTTTAGGATACCCTTTATTTCAACATTTTCTTTCTTTTTTCTTTTTTAATATAATTATATTTCACCATATTTATAACAGAATTAATTTTTCGAATAGATACTACAGTGTACACACAAAAATTAAAGTGACAAATGTAAAAATGAAAGTAAAAGAAATTAAAGTAACAAATGTATTACCCAGAAAGAGTTCACGACTCCTCTTTAACTTGTCAATAGATGGCAGTAGTATAGAATTAAACGAAAAAGGAGAAAAGAAGAAAAGGAAAAAGAAACCCTGCATGGTAGTGATTAACGGAAACGCCATAATCTAAGTGCAGCGCGTGCAATCCTATTATCATCGATCAAATCGCAACTCGACTGGCTTACTATTCATTTCCCTATGGGAAGCATTGAAAACTTTAAGGTTACCTAGTAAATGGAAAAAATTCAAAAAGAAAGAAGATTGGTACAATTGGTTAATTTACACCTTTCGAGGAGGATTAGGATCTCTTATTCGTGCAATTATACGAGAGTAAGAAAGATTACTATAATTATTCGTGTCGAGTGCTATTTATTGTATCATGGTAAGACTGTAACGTGTAATTGCTGGCTGCTAGGTGCAGACTGCAAATAAGCTAAAATATCAGGTTAGCGTGGATAAAATGTCATTTTCTCAGATGGTGTAAAACAGTAGACTTTTCGAAACAACGTACGTACATTTAGATAAAATTATTTCTATAATTACTCGATTTCACTGCTTGATAAATGTAAAAATTATTTTTAAAATTATTCCACAATGTCGAGATTTTAACATACTGTTTACGTATTTTACTTACTTCGAATAATTTCTTAACGTGTTTTCTTCTGAGATAATTATGTACGTCGAGTAATATTCATTACTGTGAGATAGCATGCAATAGGTCACAATTAGATACATACTTCATATAAATTTAAATATATAAATATATAATAAATATATGATGAAATATATAATAAATATATAATAAGTATATAATGAAATACATAATATTAATGTATTATATGTGGAAAATTATTATTTCTTTAAATAAGAATACA